>NW_020225304.1:789-44804 GCF_003070985.1 Temnothorax curvispinosus | reverse complement strand
TGTAATTTACTTTATTTGTTGAGTAAGCGATTTAAAGACAAATATATGTTCTATAGATTTAAATGCATTTACAACAGACTCTAGTATAATATTAATTTACCTTCTCAAAGCAGCGTGTTTGATTTTAAAGTAATGTGTTATTGGTAACTTGAAAGACTTGCTCTGATAGTATCGAACGGATATTACGTGATTTCAACCGCTGTGACATTCGCAATAGCTCTGCGATAAAATACGATGAAATGAAACAAATCTTAAAGCAAGTGTTGAAAGTGACTGTTCCCTGTCAAAATACAACCCTCCACCTGTCTTCTTAGCAATCTTCTCACTCTTTCACAACGCTCGGTGTGTTGCATATTTCATTGAACCTGTTTTTAATACACTGACAAAGATTATTAATGTTGTCAACAGGCCACGAAAATTTATTTTAGATGTTCCCAAAAATCTGAGGATACCAGGGAACCACTGATGAATCATTCTTCGTGTCTCTTAAACATGACTGTAACGATGCATTTTGTGGACATACATTTATATGAACTTTTTTGCTTATTTTGATAAGTAGAATACATCCCTGAAGTAACGGCCCACGTGTTACACCCTGTATATATTATCGACACAAACACATTTTTTTGTGTATGTCTCTCTGTACTGCTTCTTTTAAAAATTTATAATTTATAGGAAGGAAATTAAAATTTAACTTTAATCTTTTTTGTTTAAGTAGTCTTTTATTTTTATTTTGTTAAATTGATTGTAAAAATTGGGAAAGTTTTTATATGTTTATTTCTTTTATGCCAGTTAATTTACTTTTATCGACATTCTCATACTGAGAACTGCGATTCCGTGTGCTATGCGATTTACTTTTTATATCTGATAATTGTAATTGCAAAAAATCACGAATACTCATATAGTAGCCATCAAGATAAACATTTACGCATTCCTTCTCTGGGTTGGTATGCTGATAGAATAATGGCGCTCGACATAAAAACTAATACGACATCTTTCATGTACATTATTCTTGTATTATTCAACATATTATCTATTAGAATCATCGAAACCGCACAACCGTTTTTGTAATTAATATATTTCCAAAACGCTTACAGTACCTCGTCCATTGCTTAAATTAATCTTTTTTCCAATAAACAGAACAGTTCTTGGATTTCAAATATAAAAACTATTAAAATAATAATATTATGATAAGTGTTATAATTGTTTATACCGTTTATACAATTAGAACTGTATGCTATACTTTGAAATGTCATGCATCAAGATAAACATTTGCGCATTCGTCCTCTGTGTTGGCATGATGTCAGAATAATGGCGCACTAGTATAAAACTAATACGACATTTTTCATGTGCATTATTTTTGTAAGTATTGTTTAACGTACCCATTAGAGTCATCGAGTGACCATGCAACTATTTTTGTAATTAGTATATTTCCAAATGCTTACTGTACTTCATTAATTGCTTGAACTAATCAGTTTTCCAACAAGCAGTGCAGTTCTTGGATTTCAAATATAAAAACTATATAAAAAAATAATATTATGATAAGTGCTGTAATTGTTTATATTAGAACTGTACGCTGTACTTTGAAGTGTCATGTATGCCGTAATAATCAAATTAAGATCTTGAATCGTTAAATGGTATAATATTTATCGGTGCACAAAATATAATTTATTTGCAAGATGATGCTGCACGATTATATGATTGATTTGATTATATATGATCGAATAGAAGTCATGTTTGCAAAACATTATTTGAATATCGTGCACTATGAATTTCGGATATTCCTAGGAAGATTATTCAGAATTCACGTTAGATACGCCGCTCAGACGTGTCCTGCGACAGAACAAGATTGTAGTCTTGAGCAATTTTATTTGGAGTATTTGTGCACCTCCAAGAGACTGTCACTTATTAGTTTCTTAATTGATAATCGTGATGACTTTTTTTAATTTCTATTACGTAGATTTTTCATCTCTTACAAAGGGTAGATATTTGATTGAAATAAAATTAGCTTTAAAAAACGAGGAAAGCATTAAATTTGATGAAAATTAAAGTATAATGATATTTATTATTTTCACGATCCCCAATCGTGCACTAAATAATTAGGGTCAATTCACGAGAATTTTAGCGTCACATTGTAAATGATGGCACAACCAGACGACAAGGGGAGAATCTATTTACGCTTCGTTCAAATAGTTTGACGATTGGCCAATTTTGAGGAGTATGAGCGTTTCAAAAATTTCAAGCACGCATTCAGTCGAAAATAAACAGGATTCTTTGCTGGCTATTACATGTCGTAATGTCCGGTGAATACGAATGTACTTGCATGAATATATGATTAATGAAAGAATTGAAATTTAATGACAAAATGTTGACAAGTGTGAATATTGTATTAATATTGTGTTAATGAAATTGCTGTGGTATTTAAAACGCATAAATACTCTAAATAGGCATACGTAAAATTGAACAAAAAATACGTTTAGAATCATATATCTTGGATTAAAAAATGAATCTGTAATATATTACAATTTTTAAATTTATTTACTTAATTACTTAATCTAATTTTCAGGTTTGTATAAAAATTTGTTGCAATAACAGTTATTTCATCATTTGTTGTAGTTATATTAATTATATTGTATAATTTTTTTTTAATTAAAGCAATTTGAACAGTAAAAATCTTATTATCATATTTATTTAATTACTCACATACGTCTGTACATACAACTGAAAGGATTGGTTTGAGAGAAAATGGATTTTTTTTGTTTGACGATAAAATGATACGCCAAATGGATTTTCAAGCATAATAAGCTAGTTTCTAGTTTCTCGTCAATTAGCGGCTATTTAAGCTTCTTCAGTATGTCTCCTGTCGCTTTGTTTCTGTCTTCCAAGACAAGAAGTCAAGGAAATCATAGGACATTCATGAGTGTTAATGAATATATACGTAAACTTTGTAAGGAAAGTGTTACTACTACTTTTGTTATTCTAGAATTTCCTTTCGAGAGTCTTCTCTCCACACAAACTTCAACACTTTCTTAGTCAAAGACGCGTGTTTCATCATAAAGCGAAAGAAAATTTGACATTGACGAAGATGATGATGACAGACCGCGTGTATGTGTTGGCAGCGCCATCAGCTAATTTGATGCGTACTTAATATCTGCTCATAAATCAAGATTTAACTGCTACCTCGAGTTTTTCAGGATTGAAAGGTGTGATTTACAGTTCTGGCTGTGTCTATTTAATTACGATTCCTAATTATATATTTGTATCTTTATTAATAAAGTTTAATGTTTCAATCAGAGTCCTATTATATTCTCTAAAGTAATTGATATTTATCTGTCAGTAATTTTTTTTCTTACAAATAGCAATAATTTCTGTATTTAGAATAATTGAGATTCGATGTTCAATATATATTTATCTTCATCTCAATCGTCCTCTTTCTTGCTGGACAATACATCCAAAGTAATTTTTGGCAATGCGCCAGTCATGTTGCAGTCACCGAATAAACTGCTACAGAGGAAACCTTTCCGCCTAAGATTACAAAATAGTAAAAGAAGGCACATACCAGTACGAATACCGTCAAAAAATTCGAAATATGCGACGTATTTTGAACACAACAAAACGCTCAAAGAATTTTAATGAAAACGTAAGGTGATAAACGATACTAAGCTAAATTATAGTTAATAGAACAAAAACACGTGTATGGTACACAGATTTATTGACATAGTTTTCATGACTGTTATGTCAGATCTAACACATAATTATCGAGCCATAATATTTCAGTTTATTAATAGCATGACTGCGTATTAATGAACTTCATGGATAATCGGAGTAGGATGTCGCCCAACATGAGAATAGCTCGTTATAATGAACTGTTTGAGAAGATTGTGATTACAATTCTGATTCGAAATAATAACAAATAATTTTGTAATAGATTTTTTAAACAAGTTATAATGATTATTATAATGTTTTCTAATATAAGTACCATTAATAGTTAATAATGATAATATTATTTATAATGATAATAATGACAGTTAATAATATAATGGTAATATTATACCAAAGTAATATTATAATGAGATTGATTAAAAATAATTCCATTCCAATAGAACATATTTAATAAATGGAATATTTACTAATTTAAATTAAAGAACGTAGGTAATGACATATGCATATATATAATATTTTACGTTTGTTTCTCATGCAAGCATCTCAGTACAATTAAGAAAGAGAGTATTTAAGACCTGCGTATCTCATGTAATTATCATTGCACAATTCACTACTGTTTATCCCTTAAACTCCACAAATATGATATATTAATTTGTAAGAGAAATCGACTACTTAAATATTATATAATTTCAATTAAGCAATGAATCCGATATCCGACATGATTTTCACGCGACACTTGGATTACACGCCTATAAGTAATAAAAATGCATTGCATTTACTGTACTGTATTTGTTTTCTACTCTATACTGGCATTCGTGGATTGCTCATCGAACATTCGCATCATCACTTATTTACGTGTTTGGATGAAGTGTCGTCACACACACTGATGTACTGAACACGAAAAGTGATTAACGCAGTCGGCGAGCATCAATGTACGGTTATTTCTTCTTACTCGCACTGCTGCTGTCGCTGTGTCACCGTATCTCTGCCGGCAGTAAAACTGGCAGTAAAGTACGGTGTGTTAACGTCAGGTTTACGTTATACTAGCCTTTCCGCGCGAGAAATGAGAGACCCAGGAGGAAGCTGCGACGACCTCGTAACTCTATCAAGAACCGGCGACTTGGCAAGCGTTCATAGGGTTACTTTGATGCTCAGCGCCGATATATACTTTGTGTGACGGTGGGCGTACCCACTTTTTTTACAGCCCATATTCCAAGTACGGACCCTTGTCTTGGTTCCTCGTCGATCTCAACATTCTCAGCACCGGATCTCGAGACGGCGCGGCGTGTCAATTTGCGTGACACCCAGAAATTCTCGTGCGGTTGAGCAACTTCATAAAAGTTTCGCGCGCTTATCACGATCACACGGCGAATAAAGTAACTCGATAATCGTCGCCTCTTCTTCGTAAGTCTTTCTTGAAGTCTCACTACTTACAGACTCTGATTCATAGTCTATATGCACGGTGTTATAAATGAATATGCGTCGAACGCTATAAAGAATCAATCTCGATGTTAAGTCTTACGCGAGCATAGGAATAAATCTAATTTACCAGGAACGGTAATATAAAATGATTGTAATTTGCAATTTATGATACCGATCATGTTTTAAAATGGTAGCAATCAAGTCACTCAGCAACTTGCGAGTGATTTTAGAACTTGGGAAGATATATATATTTTATTATTTAAATATTTGATTTTCTCTATTTTCTCATTCAGACGGCGCAATATTAATATAATTAATAATGATACACATAAATATATTATATTTGGCTATATATATACTTTTTTTTATGCACTAAAAATTTACTTTTTGAATTGAATCAAGCTTGGTCATTCATAAATTAGCTTAGTACAATATTATATGAGTAAGAACTTAAGGCAATACATATACTATCAAAAAGTTTTAATATTAAGATTTTAATTAATTTATATATTTAAAGTAATGAAGTTAATTATATTGAAGTTTATCATTTAACATAGGCTATATATATATAGATGTTTATTTAGCATAAATCTACTCGTCATTGTTATTCACCCTTTATTTCTACGAAACGTTCTGGCTCCCTCGCTCTGTATTGCGAAAGTATCTATTATTCGCTTCAGACAGCTCCAAAAATACGTAGTCGCGACGTGTTGGATCGTAGAGCGCGGGTGCCGTGTCGCTTGCGCAATTTTACAAAGTACTCAAAGTAAAATCGGCGCTAAATTCTACAAACCGGCCAACTTTGCTCGGCAAACAAGGTGCACAGGTCCGCGTCCGCGTGTTATAGATGCGCGCATCCTTCCGTGCAAATCTTCGTCTTGTTGCTAATGCCCCATGAAACGCGCGGTGCACCAGCGCCGTACGAATTAAAGAAATGAAATATGTTAATGGAGTTCTCTCTTCTAAAGAGAGAACCGAGCAACGGATGGTATCTTGATTAAGGTGTCTGGCGGACGTTAGTCATTCCGGCCATCCGCTCTCCCCCAGTAGGAACTGCGAAAATCTAATTTTCGCGCTACCAGAAACTGAAAAAACCTGCGGGCGCCACCTTCCACCCAGGCGACTTTCAGCCTTCTGCTCCTGTTTTCGTGGGCGCGTCCTACGCGTTCAATCTTTCACGCTTCGACGAAGACACGTGCGCCCTGCTTGTGTCAAGTAAAAATGCTCTATGCCTGCGTTCGCGTAATTGAATGGTTAATATAGCCAGTTATTTCGTGGCAATCACCACGATTGGTCGTTACGTGCTTATACGGTAAAACGCGGGGAAACGCTGATATCATTAACAGTTTTTTCCCCATATCGTACATAAAAAAAACGTACTCCGAGTTATGTAAAATCAATTACGATAAAATATTTTAATATTAGTTATATATACATATATCAATTTCGCGACAGATCATGCCCTCGTTGTAGTTTTCAATACCTCGTCCATTCAGCTTTCACTTTTCGCGCGCACGCGATAATAATATTGGGGAACAGTTAAAAATTCACGCGGTATTTTAATTAAACCACGCTGCCAATACCTACCGCTTTTCTACCGACCGGCTCTGTTTTATGTCGCGCGAAAAATTTTACAACACACGAGATAATTTAGGCGATGTTCGCCATACGTGCCTATCGCGCGCTAATTGAAGATACATTACAAATACGTACGATTAACATCTGCTAATTGAAAACGCGTCGCTACAGTCGCACGGTAGCATACGTAGGGGCAGAGTGCAAAATGCCTTAGTATATAACACATCTGGGATATAGACAGCGATATTAGAAACTCCGAGAAGACAACGCGGCTTCTTATAGCTTCGTAAATATTTCCCTCGTTGCGGAAAATAAAAGTTTGTCGCATAATTTTTTTGATTTAAGTCGATAGAGCCGGTCTTCTCCGATACCTAATCTCACCCATCTGCTCCTCCATGCCGCATCCTGGAATGTTTTATTACGATTGTTTGCGCCGCGAAATAGCGCTTGTTGATTGCTTGTTAATTGGAAATATGTCGGAAGGCTATTCACGTTCAAGAGGCCAGGGGGCAAGCGTATCTCAGACTCTTTAACGCCGGTAACCGCGAAGAGGCAAACGAAGCAGTTCGGAATAATATTATTGATGTTCAAGAATCTTCTCTCCGCGAAATAATATTATTGATGCTTAAGAATCTCCAGCCTGGTCTTCGCATCAATAAGCTTTCTCCTCGAAGCGCGAGACGCGCTGTACGTTGTATTTAGAGGTAAAAAATAACCGCGAAAGAATTCATTTACGAATAATAAACGAATGTGTGCGCTTGTTTAATTGCGCGTAAACGAAATGAAATAATCGCAGGAGCAAATAATCGAGCGATTAATACGCATGTAATTATAGACATAATTTTTGTTCGTCTCTTCCTCATCGATAGATACAACTATTCGTAAGCGAATGCTTATTTAAAACAAAAGAAAGTCCAATGTAGCTTATTATGATAATTTACGTTTCCCATGTTTTCATTCATAATTCATAACGCATCAATATTCGTAATGTTTTATAAAATTGCCATAGGTTCTCCATTTTAATTATAGACGCAGGATTCTTTTGCAAAAGTATTACGCGCCGTCGCGCAATCTGACTTTTAAATTATCGTTATTGCGTATTTTATCGTTTATGGGCACATTATGCGCGTCCGCAAGCTGACATTTTTATGCGAAAATGCACGACAAGTTTGCTACCAATAAGCGTACCTTGGATTTCCATCGGGTCGAAAATACGATTCTTGCCGTAAAGAGTTAAAGACACCAGTTGGCCTTTTATCGACCGTTAAATATTTGCCCGCGTCTTACGTTGATCGAGGGATCCAGTAATAATTTATCAATGCGTCGATAAAGAAAATCGACACATTCCTAGTTTAAAGATCTTGGTGCGACGATAATCGTGCGACAGTAGGAATAAATAATCTGTTCCCACTATCACCGGAATGCCAGAAATTTTAAAAGACGTAATGTCATAAAATCCACTCGCGCATCGAAATAAAAAATCCAGCCCCGTTTATGAGGATCCTGTTAGCATCCGATTCCACGGGCGCATCTTCCGGCTGCCGATCGAAGATATCGCGTGAATCGTCTGGTGGCGCAGCCATCTCGCTATAAAACAGTACGTTCTCAAACCAGGCATGTAAAATAAATCGCAGAACGTCTCTTTTTTTATGGCGCGATAATTTTTGGATCCGACACGACGTCGATTGCGCGAGACGCAAAATTTTCATAATTTGCCGTGAATTTAAGAATTCAAAACTTCCATCAAAGAAAGTATATTAATCTAACGTATTTGTTGTTATAAAATTCAGAATAATAAGTTAACAAGATTTCTACTATTTGATGAGCATATTTTTTTAACGAATACTGTTTTAAGTCTCGTCATTCATGTATGAATAATAAAGCCATATAGACAATTGTTACCAATTATTACAGGAATATACATATTATGTTAATTTATTCATCAGTATACATACAATACAAGAATGAATGCATTGTAGCTATACTATAATATTGTGATTATGATACTAATAGTATGTGATCTCGATATTCATGTCTGAACAGTTTTATCACGATTATTATAATTCAGCCTATGCATGCAATGATTATACACATATTCGTTATAATTACATTTAACATGAAAATCGCATATTTGCAGAATAATACAAGCTAATAAATAAAAGTGAAATAATAAGCAAAGTCTCCAATAGATTTTTCACGTCTACGAAAAGTATTTTTTTCCTTTTCTCTGTAGCACGTACGAAATATAATCTTAAAGCAGCAAGTAATTTTTATTCTTAAATGTTTATACTGATGCAAATATGGTATTGACACAGAACGGCATTTATCTATGATAAATCATCTTGTACACAAAAGAGATTGTGATATTCTAAGAGTGTGGCGATTTTTCGCAAGAAGGGTTGCAGCCACTCTTTACAGCTACCAACATCGGATATGAGCAAAGTTTCATCCAAGTTCAAGCGTGGAGAACTTTTCCCTTACTACCCCTTACCCTCTCCCCGACTGTCTAACAGAGAGATTTTAAGATTATAAGTTTTGGAGGCAAGTTTTAATTCAAGAGTGTAATAAATATCTGCGAGGGTTAATCGTTTCCTTCATAACTATAGTTTGCGTGCTCCTCACTAAATAAATCAGTTATACAATATTTTTTTAGGTATGCAGTTGCAGTAACGAAAATAAAGCGAAGAGGAAGTACGGTGAAATATTCCTCAAATTGAAAAATTATTTTAGACAGCAGTTTGTTAATTTAAAAATTTATTTTTTAATCAATTTCCTGTGAAGGAAATTACGCGAAGGAGTAACTTACGATACTTTAATATATGCGGAGTACGCATATATTGAGATGTAAACGTTTCCCTCCATGATTCCTTGACACATGATTTCTATTCGACTTTCTATATATTTTATAAACGCGCCAACCATTTCATCGAGTATGTTAGATTCGATAAAGATAATACGTGGTAGTCACGTGTATGTGAACATACTGGACTAACGGATTAGCAGACAAATTGCTAATTTATTCTCCGAACACACTCCGCGCTTCGATACGTGGACAGCGGCGGCGACGGACACGTGATCTCAAAAGGTTGCAGCACTGGATTAGATTGTCTAATGGCAAGCAGAATCGTGCCTCGAGGGGCGAAAACGATATCGTCGTTAATATTAATTCATTGTAGCACGGCGCGCTCAAACTCGAGAAATTTGCATTCCGTTCTGGTATCAGGAAATCGTTGTTGGGGCATGCAGAAATAATCGTCACGTATACTAATGGCAGCTATCAGCTACGTATCCTAGGCGTATCCCGTGGATAGCAGCAACAGGTATCGTATGGCGGAAATCAAACTTGAATATCGGCTACACATATCCTCTTTTCTTCTCAACGTACGTATATTATATTTCGAAAGACTTTTGCACGTGCAAAAGGTTTATAAAATGCCTTTAACAATCTTATTACAAGAAGAGAATTATAACTACCTTCATGTGCAATTAGATTATTGCAATTATGACAGGTTTGATTGGAGGGTACATTATTATTTCACAAACCAGCTTTCACAAATATGATTTATGAGCTACAAATTGTTCTCTGATACATAATTTATATATATGTATATATAATCGAATTTTCCGACTGACTCATCAACGCCCAGCTCAAACCATAAAACCTAGAAACATTTGACATAAGCGAGAGAACCAAGAAGTATTTCTCGGAAGCGCGGGTGCATTTAATCAGAATTGATCTCAGAACAAGATATCTCTCCATCTTCTACATTTTTTTATTTCTTCCATGAATAGATGACCTATTAAGACATATAAAGGAACTACGATTGAACGCTCATGCACTTAACCGTGAAGCACTCTGTGCTCGAAAAATTATTCTTGGGAAAAATGTATGATTTATTTATAATAAGCATTTAAATGTGAGCTTTATTTTAAATAATACAAGTTTCGTAATAAAATAACAAGTTCATCTTTATTCCATTATATGCGTATTTAAAGAGTCTCATTAATTCTTTAAATATAATATAAAAAATTATAGAAGGTAATTACATCGAAAAATCAGCTCCAACGGCAATAAATTTTGTTCGGAAAGAATAGCGACACTTTTTATTGACGATAAAAAATAAACTCACTTTATTGGCGCGATTAGCTGTCCCGTGTAACGGGAGGTATCAACAGCCGCCTATTAAATTTCAGATTTTTTTTTATTTCTATGCTTTACTGCATGCTATCACTGCATTTCTCCCTCTGACATTTCCGATGCATTCCGATGCGTTCTGTATTATTAGCACGAAGTATACTCGGCAGTTGCCGTGCCTTTAAGCTGCCATTCGCATCGGGAATAGCGGCGCGGAGCCGTGGTACGTCGGTTATGGTAATGCATCGCTGTTTAACATATGCGGCACTAGCAGCCGGCACACGTATAACAACGGCTTTATCATTAAAGGTAACACATCTCGCGCGTCGGCCGTATACGCCAATCGCACGGCGAATAGAACGAGAGGTACGGCATACATCGTTTATATATGCCTAGGTATACGAGAATCGTATCCCCGAACGTGGGTAAGCTTGCTCGCGCGCGGTGCTAAAGCTATCGAACGTCACAACTGCAACTGCAACTGCGCTAATACAAAACGATTCAAACGTTTCCTAAGCACTCGGCCGCTCGACGTAAACATGACATTGCGCACAGATTTCCTATGTATATGCATCGCGTATTATCCCTGCGAATTCAACGTGACTCGGAATTCAAACGTGAAACGGCGGAATCCCACAAAATAGATTTCGTTTCTATCCGTGGATATGAGGAAATCCCCGGCGATTTGTACTCGACTTATCGCCGATTGCCTCTCGATCATCTCTCGCTGCGGGGATAAACGATTAGGATCTTCCTCGACGAATTCTCGAAGCGGCATGAGGTACGCTCGTACACCCATCGCGCGCTTTTCATTGCGATGTATTTTTTTTTTACGTCGCTTCCTATTTCTTGCCAGCGTCCGCTTTTACGAGCGATATTTTATGCACACTGCCGCGTGTAACGTCATAGCCGGGCGCGGCGCGGCGCGGCGCCTCCGATATGGCGCGCAGACCGAACGGGCCTGGGCATTAACAAGGGTAACAATATACGTGCGAAGTGTCCATTTTTGTGTGGATTAGCGCGAGGTGTAAACGACTCGAAGCACGCGCCGGCGTTCGCTGTAGCGAACGCGTAATTAGTATTTTGCAAATTACACAGCCGGAGGTTCCGCACCTTGCTCTCTCCGCGGTGTGGACAGGCCATAACTCCGGGCGTTAACGAGCCAGTCCCGCGGCAGTTTCCATGGCTATTTGCATCGTGTCCTTCTTACGAGGCTTTCTACCTCGCTACGCGTACCCCGCCGTCTTTTTTTTTTTAATTTTCTTTCTTCCCCTCCGCCATGCGTATACGCGCGCGCCTTTATGACGCATCGGATACTCCTAACGAAGTGATACTCGGTCGCATTTAATTAATAGGACGGCTGGGCGTTGATCAAACGCTCAGCGGAGCTGTTGGTCGCGCTGTTTATCGAACAAACGAGCTCATTCAGTGCCACAGAGACTCGCACGCGAGTGTCTACCCCGGGATGCTGCGCTCGCTTGTTAATGAAAGCATTATATTCGTTATAATCGTTATATATGCCGTATACGCCAGCATAATTTATGGAAATAGGAAATCGTTCATCGCGGAACTTCTTTAATCCTCATTAGCGCTCTCCTTGCCGATTCATTCTATTCATTCTATGCATTGCATACATTGGAACATGTATGTATAGTAACTGTTCCAAGTTTGGATTGCTGTGTATTACGTCGGAACATTTCCGATGACTACATTCAAGTAACGCGCTCTTTAGGAAGAAAATCATGTCTCTTTATTATATTATTTCTTTGATATAAGTTCTCTATATTCACACTTAAATATTACAGGATGAAATTTAAATACATTGAGTTAAATAACATTTCATTATTTTTAACTACCATGGGCGTTGAAATTTATTATTTTAACACAAAACAGCATTATTTTAATTCTATTGGTTTAATAATGACTTATTGAATAGGAGCGATCTATTATAGGAATGGTTAAAAATAACTCAAATTGAGTATAAATTGACATTACGAATTTAACAGTGTATCATATCTTTTGCGAAAAAGTGATTTATATCTATTAATATGTACATTTCTACTACACTGGGCAACAAAATTATCGCAACAAAAATTTGGGGGAAAGGCGGGTTAAATTCAAAATCTAACAATGGTTCCTTAAAGTACAGACTTCACCCTTAAAATGAAAAAAAAAATCTTTCAGATATGACAATTTTTCACGGAGTTATGCTTATTTGAAGTTGGGCAAATTTTTGACGTAAATTTTTGTTGCGATAATTTTGTTGCCCAGTGTATATAATAAAGTGACATTAAACGACAAAAGGGCGCTCTAATCTTCTAGCCAATTTTTAGACAGTTTACGTTCATTTCTACCAATGTAGATTAACCTTTAATCTTGGCTTGACTTACTTTTTATCTTTTTCTAACTTTTAGAACTAGAAAAGGATGAAAGGTTAAATCGAGATCAAAGTTAATCCGCATTGATAGAAATGGACGTTATAGATATGTAAAAACAGGATAAAATAAGCGGTTGGAAAATAACAGGTGCTGAAGCATCTCAATATAATATCACCGTTTCACACTGCAAATCATCGTTTTGCGATAATTTCTGATTTCACCTGATGGTATGGAACGTTTCTCCAACTCGATACATCTTCGTGACTGCGCGTATCAACGATATGACATTTATCCATCCCGGCAATCACGTTTCAGAGTTATCGCCGGTATAACGCAGGTCGGACAGTCCGTGCAGCTCGGACGTGCACACGAGTCACGCACACGCACGGCGAGAGCGTATTACGTTCTTCACGGGGCGAAGCCGCGCACAATAAACACATGATTCGCGTCACGGTGGAATTCACGAGCGCGGGTCTGGCGCGCGTTTCCGTCGATCGAAAGCTCAAACAGAGAGGCCCGCGATCCCGTAGATCCCCCGGAGGGGTAAACCTTCGCGCTGTCACTCTCTCGGCCGCGTGCACGCATGGCTGCGCGGATGTAAGCTCGTGGTGGACGCAAATGCGTACGCAAATAATACGCGTACGTGGCTTGCCGGCTATACGAAATTGGCACCTTTCACGCCGCGCTGCGGCCGGCAGAAACAGAGTGGGACGCGGGATGACGTACGTGTTTACACCGATATACCCGTGTAATTATGGGTTTATTGAAAATGATGCATCGCCGAAACATATTTCGCCTTTGTGGTGGAATACCTTTTCCCTCGTGTTTATGAGGAAAGTCGAGTTCGTGACGATGACAGGATCTATAGCGAAACGCGCGCGTGATTATGATTTTAATATATCTTGACTGTTAAAATTAAGAAATTATTACCCTGTTTGCTATTAATCACTGAAATAGTTCACGACATTTATAACGGTAATTTTAATAAGAAGGAATTGTATATAATTATTTTCAGGCTTTGACTGATGTGTTTTCATAAAATTGTCTCGAAAAATTGAAATTTTTAACATTTATATTTTTAGGCGCTACATATTGTAAATCTGTCACAATTGTCTGATAAAAATAACCATTTTTTTTCTTTTTATAAATATACAGTCAAAAAAAAGAATGCTTTTTCCTTGTAGCTGAAGTCACGTGAAAGCAAAGCCGCGGAGACAAGTCGGGTCATACAGCCGGAAACCCGCGCAGTTTCCGGCTTTGATAGAATCACCGATGTACGGTCCTCTTACCGGTAATCCCTTTCCTTCCGCGAACCGCGAAGCGGTTGGATACCACAGGAAGATAACGTGTGCCGAAGCGCATACGTATATCCGGCGCGGCGCGGCGGTTCACGCCTCGCGTGTGGGAAACACGAATCGCCGAGCGTATAGGTGTTCCTTCCTCGTGGTCACCCTGCTCAGAAGAGGCATAGGCGAACGAGGCACTAAGGGGAGAAGGTGCGTTTCGCTGGGAACGGAGGAAGGTCGAAGGGGGGAGATAGAGGGGACATAAAAAAAATCGTAATCACAGGTAGGTACAAGCTACACCGGCACCATGTTCCGAGGATTAATGATTCGCGTCCGCGTCGTCGTTACGAACCGTGGAAGCGTTTCAACATTCTTTCGATCCTCAAACCTCAACTCCGCGCTTGATCTTCGTGTTTCACCTCCCTTGTCCGTAACGGGTCGCGTCGCTTGGGAGATCGTTGAATCGATTAGACGCCTGAAGTTGCGTAAAGGTATACGTTGCGGGCGTGATGTGCTAACGTTAAATGAGCCGGTGGGTGGAAGAATGATGTAAACTGTGGATAAGATCGAATGGAATTGTATGTTTTACATATACCAGCTATTTTCATCTCTTAATTGCATTTACATGCAATCTTAAATGAGAAAGATTTTAATTTCTGTCTTTTATAGCCATAAAAATACTACCGCGATGAAAGAGTTTGATATTGAGTATACTTTCTTCGAAACTATTTGTATTTCAAATAGGAGAGACATAAATTAATTCACTGTTCTATTTGTAATATCGGTGAATACGTTTAGATATTCGAGAAAAACGTTCAAGATAGTAGTCTATAAGGTTACAGTATCCTGACTGGGGGAAGCATGTTCCTTGTTAATTTCCTATCGGCAAACAGTTCGCGCTGCTCCGTTTATGCTACGAAAAGTTTGTTTGTGTTAATCCACCTGTTTTGACGCGTAAACCCACTTGAAACTCAACTTGACAACTTAAATCACTCGAATGTCGTTTCGAGTATGGGTCGCAACGCTTTGGAATAATGCGCGCTGTCATCCCGAGTTTCGTAGAGCGAAGCTATCGCGCGAGAAGTCGTTTTGTGAACGCGTCTCTTAAGTCTCCGCCATGCCGGAATCGTGTTTCGAGGGCGGAAGGAGGGCGGAGGGCAAGACGGAAGGGAGAAGAAAACGCACAATCGATTTGCTTCGAGCGAATCGCGCGGGCACGATAGAGACCAGGCGAAGTTCTAAACGCACGAGCGGCTTTACTCCGTCGTCGTGCAGCCGCGCGCTTGGCTTGTCGTGGCTCGGATCGATCGATCGATCTCCGAGGAAGGTCGAGAGGTGGCCGAGCGAAACGAGGGGATTCTTGGGTAGAAAAGAGGATTTGGAATTTATGAGCCGCGCGATATCAACGCAGCTACGATCGCTTTGAACGCGCGGCTTGTTGGGATACGGTCGAATGTTTTTTCTAGCGCTGTGCACGTCGTGGTGATAAGGAACGTAGATAGCAACCGACATATCGATGGATGTGTGTTTTTAACAATCGTTCCGTAAATGGTTCTTGATCGAGACTCGCGATATTTTCTGCGGCTGATTGGAACTGTTTTCAATTAATTAGGTGCGCTATTACGAGATCACGAGAAATATTATTCGCACATTGAATAATATTTATAATTATATTATATTTTAATTATATTTTTCAGTAATTAGTAATGATAATACGATATATATAATGTACTATATATGTATATAGTTATATATAGTAAATATGATGTACAAGATAATGACACATCGTGGAAATAATACCGCCGTCAGGGAATGTATATATGTGATAATTCAAATCTGTGTATTTCTGGAAAGCGCATATCTTGTTGATAACATGAAAAAAATTGATTAGTAATCGATTCTGATCAATGATCCAGCCAGATGCAGTTAGCGAATAACTATAAACGTCAATTTGAAGCATTATAAAATCGTGGATTTATATCTTTCTCTATTCGTGGTAAGAACTAGCCTTCCACTGCTGCGAGTGGCATACCGCTGAATCCTAATCCCCTTTTCATGCTCTTTAACATTTCTTGCTATTTGTTTCATTTTCTCTTTCCCCTCGATCATCCACCATATTATATGCATCGGCGAAATCGTACGCACCGACGCAAGACGAAATTGGTCCCAAGCTATGCTAAAACTTCCTATTCCGAAGCAACAGATAAATTTTTAACTATCGAGGTAAAATCATGCAAACGTTATAACGGAATATGATCTCCAGCATTTCTTTCTTTTTTTTTTATCTGTCAATATTACTATGCAAACTATGTGCGTTAGGTAACTTACCCTAAGCTTGTATCACATGGTAATAAGTAATTGAATATGTTAGGCGATTGCCAGATTTATTTAAAATAGAAAAAATACGTGAAAGATTGTTGTACGCTCCTTCACAGTCCAATCTATTAAATTCGCACTTAATTCATATTAAAATATATGTATAATAATGCGAAATAGAATACAATTTAACACTCCAAAATATAATTTCTGTATACAACTTTATCAAAGTTTAATATTATCAGTTAATTAAAATTTGTCTCTTTTTGAAACTATTGCAGCATTTTGCTAATAGTGAACTTTATGAGTCTAAATACTTATATAGTCCTTGAACTGACTGTTTCGACAAAATGAAACTGTTGTGGAACAAGTTCAATTTTGCGGCTCGGTGAACCTTGATTTCTATTAAATGTATCTAACGTTAACATTTGAACTGCGCAACATTCGAAACACAAACAAAACTGTTTTGGACGTCGGGACGGATATTGCGGCCGTATTTCCGCGACGCGGCGGAAGTAATTTTCACGCGGTTCACCCCGCAACATCTCTCGCACCTTGTGCAACGTCCTTCTTCTATCCTACGGTGAATTATTGCGTTCACGTACTTGGCTTGTTTGCCGCTATCACGTGGCTACCGTCCAGCCTGCAATTAACATTACCACGGCGGCGCATCCCGACGACGACGACGGTGCCTCACGTAGGTGGCGTTAAGCGGCGCGAAAAGGGCGGATACGACAGGTGGTGCAACAGCTGTGAATCTGCGGAAAAGGCGAGAGGCAGTTAATCTCTGGTTCGATACGCCCACGTGACCTCTACGTAGCATAGAAGATGCACGATCTTCTCGCGCGGTATTACAGCGCGCCGCTTCACCCTTCCCTACGAGCTCAGTGACTTTGCCTATTTCAGCCCATCGTTATCGTGCTTGTCATATATGACGACAGCTCGTTCTCCTGTACACTTGGACCACGACGTGGCCTCGAAACGTAGCGAGTGGCGATGAAGAAGGAAAGATAAACGTGGGCCGCGCGCAAGATAACTGAACACGTAAAAATCGAAGTACGATATGATCGGAAGTAGATCGTTATGCGTTTATCGGTACTCTGCGAAGTGGCTGTCATTAGAAACTGGTTAACATCGATGCAACATTCATTATTCTCCGAACTGAATGATTGTCGGTTTTATTGAGATCCGAGATTCTATCTGCCAGCTATAACATTAATTCGCGTGTAACTGGCCCACGAACCTTTTTAGCTCGAAGTCGATCCTATTCCATTTGCATCGCGAATCGATCAGCGCGTGTATCCTCCGATTCGATACATGCCGATTTACACGTTGACGTAATCGTTGCAAAAGCAACGCGCGCGGAATCCGAAACGAAGCAACAAAAAAAGAAAAAAGAAGGAAGAAGGAAGAAACGAATGCCTCGGAGCCGGGAGGCGCGGCGGCAGCCTCTTTTTTTTCGTGCCAACAACAAATCTTGCCTGCCATATCGGCGATGGTGCCCGGTGTCTTATCTCGCCTCGCGCGTATATGAAGAACCGTTCGCGCCCGCCTGCCGAAAACGTCGAACTTCAATTACCGAGGTACGGAAGCGGTTATAAGATGGTATCGCCCGTACTCTCGATGCACCGCGGCATAAATCGCTCATCTTTACCCGCCGGTGGAGGTGCCGAGGATATGTACGGGGGCCTCTCGTTGCCACGGTGCTAATAAATATGGGCCGATAGACTGGCGCGCGTTCGAGAGGAAGAAGAAGAAGAAGAAGAAGAAAAAAAGGCGACCGGCGGTCTGACAAGTGTTGGCCGGTCGGCGCGACTCGCGTCCACCGCCCACACCGGACAATAAATACGCCGCGCACAGTATCTCGAATTATTAAGGAATAATGACGCCATTTGTAACCGGCGTGAGGAGAGAAGTGGCGAGAGAAGAGGAATGGTCGCGAGCGAGCGCGCGCGCAAAGAGGGGCACGAAGCGCGGTGGCAGCGACGACGCGGGGAGAAAAACGCGGAGCGAGAGATGAAGAGCGCGGCGGTATTATTACTGATTGAAATTCTTCGTAGCCTGAGTTGACTTGCCGCGTGCACCAGCAGATTGCGCGATTAGTTTACGTTTCCTTCGTGGCAGCGCGCCAACCCGCGCTGGCTTTTTTTCTTACCAGCTCTCTCGCGATTCCTCCTGCTTGCCGATCCTGCCGCTGCACTCTGGACGTGATCGGTCCTCATCGCGGGTTTCGCTATCTCCCTGTGGGGAGTTTCAATATCCATCATACATAAGAATATGTATAACGTTGCACGTTGAAGCAGATAATATTTTAATTTGCTTCATCTATATCTATACGATCACTTTTATAATCGTCACGAACTGACTTTTATAATTATTCTGAATTAGTGTTAGATGTTTGTTCTTGTCGATTCGTGATTCACCAGATACTCGTTTATTATTCCACATCGACTTCCACCGCGGATTATTCCTTGGAGGCATAGAAACTTTTAAGAATGATAAATTGTACTGGAACACGTGTGTCAGAAACCAGAGGAATCATCGAGTTTCTAACATAAAAGATTATCTCGCCCCTCGTCATTTGCGTTGGCGTAGTCGTCCGACGTACGACGCAGTTGCAGCGCGAAGGTCGCATTTTTAAGCGACTGCATCATCCTATTGACACTCGCTGTTCGATGGTTAAGGATAACGGCAACGGTTTTAAAGACTGCGTTAAGTAAAGAATTTCGATGCTGTCGCTTTGCGAATTTAAGTATTCTAAGCCGCTCTTTGACGAGAAATGCAAATTTTCTTTAAAAAAAAGGACAAAATTTTGTACGTTATTTACAAATTAAATTTTATTTATCGCCAACTGTAAAAATTTATTAATAATTTGTTACTTATTTAAAAAAATGGGCAAGCTAGAAAATAATACTTATTATTTATATGCTAGTAGATTCTGGATAACATAAAGATTAAAAAAGATATATATGTATGTGTATATATGTGTATGTGTGTGTATGTACGTGATATACAGCTGTCTTCTGTTATTAATTAAAAATGTCAACCGTATACAATACGATAGCAAATAGCAATATACGATTCTTTTAGTATTCTTTCATATTGTATAATGAGATTAATACTATAATACTTGCCATTCTCTAAAATGTTTTTATGCACGATACGTTCAAAAGTTTTGAGGTCGCAATTTTATTTAATCCATTTACCCGGGGATACGAAGAGCCGATCGCTTGTAAAACAAGTTTGTATATTAATTCTTGACGCTACCGATTTTCTCTATAGGGCTATAAAGGCGATATTATTATCATATGCCTCGAGGGCAGCATATAGGCATTCCGGCATATTTAATATCCTCCAATTAAAAAGATGTCGTTTATAAACGTTATAAGAATGAAACAAAAATCGATATAAGAAAAGAGCTGTGAATGTTTATTTTGAGAAGAGCTTGATGCTTTCCCCATACACGCCCATACGGATACACGGATGACTCACAGGAAATATATTTTATGAGTTGTAATAAAGTATACTTAGAGGTAGGAAATGTCTAGTAGTGATTTATAGCGCAGTCGTAGAGAATTTCTTGCGATGGAGTAACTACGTTTGTATAGGATTATGAAAAAAAAAATTAATACCTCGCTGGCGCGACACACATTTTGATGAACCTCTTACTTTTTGTCGGCGGCACTACGAAAACAAATTACATCGCTGACGTTTGGTGTACATAAGAAAATTGTTTGGCACAGTTTAGTCGAATTAATTTTGCACTTGCATTATTCATATTATTTTACAGCGAGTACAAATAAAGACAAAAGCGTGAGTGGTTATTGTAAATAATTAAACTGCACGCAGAAAAATAATGTATTAAAACGGAGACAGAGAAATTTCTGTATATTTGTTACCGAAAAAGTGTTAAAAATCGCTGGAGCTTTTACTATAGCGATTTCTCGAGACTGAAGTACAGCAAGTAGGAAGAGACATAAAAATAAAATAAAGTACGCGATTGTTTAGATGGAGCGTTTAGCGCAACCGCAGGGAAAGGTGTTTGTCGTCAGCCTTGGTGGGCCCCTAAGAACCGGGCCCGCATTGTTGGTAGGTGCACCGCCTGTCGCTGGGCTCTGATTCATTGCCGCGCCTTGCAATTCATCATTCCAGTTCTCGTGTCCCGGCATCATTGCGCCTTCCCTCTCTTTCTCCGCAAGCTGCTCGCGCCCAATGGTAATCACCCGGAGCCTTCCTTTCTCGCATACCTTCTCTTCTTATTTTGCGCACAGCTAAGCTCTTCTTATAATTATTCGGTTGTCAAGAAATGCATATTTTTGAAGAATTAACGTACCTGTTAGATCACACAAAACGTACGAGACCAAAGCTTTCGAGTTTCGAGGTATTTTCAATAATATAAAAGAATTATACAATTTTCACGTTATTTATATTGATCTAAAAGAGCTTAAATATTAACTCAGTCTGCAGAATAAATACCATTTCTCATTTACAATCGCATGAGAGAAAGTAATTAAATTTCTTCCTATACAACCTTTTATCGTGTTATTCTCACGTCTCTCTATCAAATGAATTTTATTATCTTTAAGTAATGAATAAAATTCCTTGTAACTAATTTAACAAATCTTCCAGAATATATAGCATTTTTAAGTTATCCATCTCGGTACGTTCAATTCTGTGTTTTATTACTATCAATATTTGTATTTCAAAATGCAGCATTTAACATTTATATGATATTTTTTTCAGTCCATTATTTATAAGATCGCAATTAATAACAACTAATTTTGGATGAATAACCGCGAATTGGGTAGAAATGTATCTATATTAATACTCGATTAACGTCTATTCTTTCAAATTATAATCCATCCACTATATACATGGAACAGGACTCGTTGAATCGTTGTCCAGTGAGATGCGCTTTTCTAGACTGCATTTCCACGTCGCTAATCCGCTCGATCATCCTCCGCGCGCGCGGAAATGGCGCTACGAATTGGAGAGCGAGGGTACACATGTAGGCGTGAGGTACAAGGACGGGAGGACGTGATATACCGTTATTCCTCTGCCGTTTAAACGGACACGCGCACGGATCTTGATAATAACTCCGAACGAAGAAAATGAGGGGCGGCAGAAGGAGGTCGGAGGAGATAGGATCGCGCGCGTTGCGCCTTCTTCTCTGATCGAGACGCGAACGAGCGCGATAAGTCGAGTTTTTCGCGGGCCCACGACGGACATACCTCTTAATGAACGATAAAAAGCACTCCGTAAAAATGACGGGGGTCTTTTAATAATGACTCGGCGATAATTAATAACGGCAGGAAAGCGGCGCGCAAAGAGGATTTCGGCTCGTTTTGACGCGGCGTTTCTTCCCCGGGCTCGTCTCCCGTCCGCAAAAAGCACCAGGCACTGCGAAATCAACCGAACTCCGTACTTAAATCAAATGACGAAAAGGTTTCGGCGGCGTAAAAGCCTATAATAATGGCTAAATGGATTAATTGCAATTAATGGCGGCGAAAGAGTTATAGGAAAGGATTGAACTTGTACGTGAAACGAGATCCTTTCTGACGAAGCAAAAAAGAATCGTAGAAGCCTGAGCAGATGATGGAAAATAATATGAGGAAATGAGTCTGGTGGAAAAATTATTAATTAATGAAAGAATCGTATGTTTAACGAACGGTATAATATTAGAAATGAATACTTCGATATAACGGCCGTGTCTCATTCACGTATTCTGAAGTTTCTGTTGGATAAAAGAAAAATCTTCAATTTTTAATTGTAATAATTTGAGATGATACGCAAGAGGAATTCTACGTTTTTATCTATTTGTGATCGCTAGTGAGCCATGTTTGATAATATTATTACCGGAAATGTAATAGAGTAAATGTAATAAAGTTTTACATTATTATTTTTGAAGATAAAGTAAGATCGGTGTTACACATTTAAATAAGTGTTTATTTACCATTTTATATTTATTTAGTGTTAATATGTATTATTTAAACTAAATAAACATGTTATTTGTACAAGTGATAACTCGAATAAATCAAGATTTTGAAAGAAAATATAAAGAAGTGTTTTTTTACATATCAAATTAATTGATACAACTGAAAAAAACAACATATCACCGCCGCCATCAATGAAGATCATGCGGATTATGTGCTGAAAAATTCATCATGCGTCCCTGGAACTTTCGTTTCCGTTTCTCCCTTCTAAGCCGAATACTGCGGCGGTCACGTATTCATGGTTGCCACAGTCTCTTCCGGTCGTGTTATTTTTCCGCAGACAGAAAAAGTGCAAAAGGCCTTCGAGTTGCGGGGCACTTTACCCGGCCGGAGATTAAGCGTGGGCAACTTCATGAAGAGAGATTAAAACTGTTGAAATTAATTCGCGTAATTGCAGATGAAGTTCAGCTCTGTGTGTTCGCTGATGCCAAATAAATGTTTTTCTCTTGAGATTCTTCAATCGAGCAACATTTCTTTAATCCAATTTAAAGCTACGACAAGTGCACGAGAAAATGTACTCCTTAATTTAGTAAAGGAGTTTATTTGTAGATTTTTTATAAATTATTAGCAATAAGCACAATACGACTAATATCACTCTTCCTGTTTTGATTTATTTACAATTTTATGTTTCTGAAATACAATGACTGATTCACGTTCCAATGAATCAAAAACTACATTCATACAACTGTAATATAAAAAAAAGATGCTATTATAATTTATTTTGAATTTTTGCGAGTTATTTTATTATAAAGTATTACTTTATAATCTTTTTTAACTGCATACTTTACTAGTTACGTTATAAGCATGTTCTATATATAATTTGCGGGAATGTAAAGCCCCTAGACGATATCATTCTCCGCTTTTTGTCCCTGCAGACAGACGATACTCGAGTAGACTCCAGCTTGAGCAAACTCCGAGCTTGTCTGTCTCCTCGTATTAATTAATTAACGTTCTCTTAATTAAATCGCTCCGCTAGACAGTGACGAGAGCGACCGCATTATTTCGTCGCTCTCAAATGTTCTTGAAAGGTTTGGTGACGTTTCATTTGCTTTATCCCTCTACCGTTTTGTTATCCATTTTTGCTCTACAAGTAATCGAAAAATCTCCTTTTGCAATAAAATAAATCACTTTATTACTCGTTGAAATTAACGATATTTAAATTATTTGTAAATATTTCGTAGTGACTTTGCCAACTTTACATTTTCTCCCGCGAACGAAGCAGTTAATCCCGAAACACTGATAAATACTCGCTTTTTCGAGCAAGAAATGATAGCAAGCAATATAAAAAGCAGTAACAACGTCCGACTTAATATATCACACGAATCCGACTATCGTCTATTATTTTTCTTACGCCTGAGTTTAATACTCTACGATACATTTATCTTGCATCTCTTTCTCTCTCTCTCTTTCTCTCTCTCTTTCCCTCGGCGCTATCTCGATAAGGCTCTCCCTTTAGATGTGTCACGCAATTTGTAAGTATCTATGGTTCTTCGTCCAACTCTGGTAGTATCTCGGAACATCGGATGGAAAAAAAGCAACGGCATCTCGCCGAGATGGCGAGAGAGAGAGAGAGGGAGAAAGAGAGGGGCAAGGCGCAGAAGTTAGAGACAGTGCGAGACATGAATTATTCTCAGCGCCTGCTGTCTAGAACTATTCGAAACGTGTTTCCCACGCCGACTCATAACGCGTTATCAATTATTAATTGCTTTACTGGAACGTAACTTCTTCGTGCTGGCCGGGACCACGGACACAACAAAGGACACCGGGTAGACGTGTGAGCATCGCTCTGCTCCAACGCGCGCGCTGCTCATACAAGATACATTTCACGTGTAGTCGATGCTGCGCGCATTTCGCTGCAGATATATGAGAGCGCATCGATTGAGGAGGCATCGATTGTCCTGATTCCAAGAAAGCCAGCGTCACGGTAAATTACGGCGGCATGAGACCCTATAAATCTCAATAAATGACGGAACAGCGGCCGCCTCTAGTTAGTCCTCCAGTAATTATCTGTCGGCGATGACCGGAGAGTTCTTCTCCCGTGATGGACGTAATTTGTTAAATATGACAAAGCCATGTGAATTCGAAACATATGCGAATGACGGATATTACGAATACGGATCATTTTAATTTCAATTAATTAATGTGCTGCTGGGAATATTTAATTACTGATTGACGTGACGATTATTTGTAAAAAACTGAGCACTGCGTGCTGATTATTAATACCATTGGCTGGCAGACAAAAATATTGTTGAAAATGTGCTAATAATTACGAACGTACAGTTAACGCGTGCGTTAATTGTAAATTAATTTAAAAAAAGTATGTTGGAATAAATATAGAAATTTTTAGATGTAACGATAAACGCACACATTCTGGAAAAATATAAATAGTTTACTAATTAAAAATTACCATTATTGTACATACATTTGTAATTTGTATGCAATAATTTTTATTGTTCACTCAATTTCTCTCATTATTACAATATCATAATTTTTAATAAATTCGAATGTCATTACCATCTCAAAATTGACAAATCATCTTTGTATAAGTTTTATTTGCCGAATAATACAGCAAATTGATCGACGGTACGAAGATCTACTTTGACACATTCGTAACAATAATTTAGGAGAAAATTACTCCGGCTAAGCAGACGTGTTTATTTATATGTTCTGTAGGATATGCATGTACACACATCCGGCGTACTCGAGAGCCCGGGTAATAATCCATCATTTATATTAATTGCACTCTGTGGTACGTCCTGCTCCTGCATAAATGATATCGTTGTATTTGCCGTGGCACGATGTTGCCACTGGCTCGTGCTCTTCATAAATTCTAATTAAGTTCACACAATCGACCCCCGGAATCATACGGGCAGTGCTTTTGTCATCTCGTACGAAGGATCTATCGCTGTGAGCCTTTCAACCAACATTGCGACGGATTTTTCGCGCAAATGAGCTTTGTTAGAATACTACTCTGCAATTGCACATGATTAGTAATTACGCGTTTAATTAAACTAAGATATTTTTGAAATAAAAAAGACGTCTTTGATTGTACTTTTTTATTAAATTATAATTGCAAATAAAATTCTGACCCCTTTATTGTAACAATAAGTAATCATAGCAGAGAAAAATAAATATTTTTACCCTAGAACAAATTTAAAAAATGAGAACCATATTTCTAATTAAGATATATTTTCATGTCACGTTTCTGTTTTCTTCTGCATAGTATATTATTCAAAGATAATCATAAATTAACCATGTAGAGGATTTTCAGAAACGACAGATAATCATAATATATAAACACTGAAAGTCTATTTTTTATATTTTCTATAAAAAACCAGCAATGAAAGGAGATCACAGTTAAGCATGCACATATTATTTTTAATACAATATTTACGACAAGGTTTAAGTATTCTTAAGATGAGTTATGACCGTATTTTCTCTTTTGTGATAAAAAAAACTGTTCAAAGTATCATTAACGAGATTCTGTTTTCAACAAGTATGTCATGCGTATAATGTTTGTCTTGATCTGTATATACAACGTTTGTTTGCGCATAGCTCGTTAAGACATTTCGTTGTATTCGTGCAGGCCGTACAAGCTGTTACAATTAGTTCCCCGACGTTAGCATTATATATATCTCGCGCGCGTACACGCGATACGCCCGTTCTAGGCTGCGTTTATTATGCGTTTGCGAGAGGGACCTTCGCGCAAAGCCGTGGAATCGCACACGATGGAACAAGCGGCGCGCGGCCAACGCTAACAGGTTGGCATAACAAACGAACGAATCTCGAAACGTGAACCGCATCGCCGCGGCCGCGCCATGCCATCGCGTTTGCGCGCGATATTTCAGCTCGAAAATGCCCGGCTCGCATGAAAGCGCCGGCGCAAAAGTGCACGCGCACTGGAAGTCCGCAATTTAGTCATTATATACGATCCTCGGTGTGCCTCTTACTATGACATACAACTTCCCTTCCACCTATTCGAACCCTGAGCCTCTGCTCTCTGGAAACGCTTTTGCATTTCTCTGGTCGACCCGATAAAGCCGATACCGCTTAATTTAACCATGCTAAACGATGAAAAATAATCGAAGGATTTTTCATATGTGCATCGCGGCTTTTATCATTTACATTTAGTTTGTCAAAGAAAAAACGCACGTTTTTCTTGCACCGCGAATTCGCGGGAACAATCGGTGATAAGGTATCGTGTATACGAACCGTATATGCGCTTGGCAGCCAATTAAAAAAAGAAGTCATTAGCACGGACAAGATTGGGACAACTTTGTTGTGTCTTAAGTTGGGAAGATGACCGAATAGCGATAAGTTGAAAAGGGTGTGTTCTGCGAAGATATCGAGGCAAAGGCCAAGTCTTGTCCGACATAGGCGTCTCATCGTTTATTACGGAATAACGGAGTGCATAGGGAATGCCGCTACGTAGAATATATACATCTTATTCTTTTGTATGGTAAGGACCTGTCTCGTCTATCTCGTTCAAGGTTTTCACATGCTTTGAATAATTCCGTATGAATAAAAAATAATTATTTCTACAATCTGATAACTCCTTTGCAAATTACACTTGTAAATGTTATCAACTTATTAATATATTCCCATGTATTTACATCATATCACATACATCAATTATAATCAGTTCAGATAAATCAATGTCTTCGCGAAAATTTTCAGTTGATATATCCTGATTTTGACTATTGACTTTATTACATTCCTTCAAAGCGCAACAACGTATCCCCGATTGGCGTATATCTTATGCGCCAAGACTGTTTTCGTGATGCATAGAGATACTATAAGATACTTACGCGATCTCGATATAAGGGATCGCTCGCTTTCCTTTTAGCGTCTCCGCATTCACGTTTAATCGGCCTTACCGGAGAAGATTGTTTGGGAACCACTGTGCTCGTGCTAGAAGGCAACGGGCGAGTCTACGCCAGGTTGTTTACTACGAAGAAGGCGAGGCGTGTCGTTGAACCTGACTCAGGAGAGTAGCGAGCACAAGGCGGGCTAGGCATGCCTCACCGTCCGTCTCTGTTCTCTTCCTCGCCCTCAATCCTCCTCCCTCTCAGAATACGCTCCTCTCCTCTCGTTCCCTTTATCCGACTTCCTCGGCGACTCTTCCTCTTTCGATTATATTCCGCACCGGCCAGAAACGCAGGCTCTCTTCGCTCCTTCGTTACCGAAGCTCCTGTCCACATCCGGCACATTCCCGTCTCATGCAGCCGAGCGATTGATAAAGTAATCCCGATAACAGAATACTCCTCCTCTCTCCTTCTTTGATCTCCGATCGTTATAACCATAAACCACCAGTTCTCTGTCTCTTTCTCTATCGCCGTATCTGTCTTTCAAGATGTTATTTGTGTCGAGATAATCACGATCCTAAATGTATAATTAATTGCGCATCATCTAATTGTTAATATTATGTTTCATGGGGGTTATGCAAATTTTTAATTTTTTAAAATTTGATGTTTCAATGATGGAAAATATTGAAAGTATTATGCAAATAAATTTACTTTATATATCGCGAATGTGCACTGAGAAAAAAAAATCGTAGATTCAAAGAAATATTATTTGATTCAACTAAATGCAGCGGTCACGGGCTGTCAAGCTAACATTTGTTAATTCAAAAAATATTATATTTAAATAGATTCAGAATTTCTTGATATTACTCATGTATATTTGATTTAAATATATTAATATTTGCATTAAACAAATCACTACAACTAAACGAGTTTAGTCAAATTTACAACATTTTTTTCTCAGTGTGACATTGTAATTAGTCTTGAAATATTTTTAGAAAAATCTTAAAAATCTTTAAATTTTCTGATGAAGTTAATATCAGGATATTTTACAATTATTATCTAGCACACATCTACCACAGATTATTTAAAAGTGATTGTCAAGTCAACTACATAAAATTGTCGAAATATTGATCGATTTATATCAATTAACGAAACTTACTTTTAATTTACCTTTGATGGAAAATAAAATAAATATTTCTTTCTATACGAGGAAAAAAATGTAGCTAAACAAAACTTTAAACGAATTCAAACTTATGTAATTAAAATCAAAGTTAAATCTGAATTTTTCTGGTTGCAAATGACAGAATAATTGCTCGACTCTTGCTCTGACGTATCCGCAATAAGGCTCGAAAATGAATAGCATGCGAATCGGAGATGCGCTGCCGAGTTAAGCGCGCGTATGCGTGGATATGCTTCCCGATGGCACCATTGCAACAAGTGAAATCGTACACAGATGGACTTGGCTGGCAAGTTTCCAGGCCGTTTTCGTGCAAGGACCGTGATATCGTTGCCATAACTTCGGCCATTTTCCGCCCCCGTCTCCTCACGCGAATGATTCATTCTGACAACGAGAGGTTGTATAGGAGCGTGGATTGTCGTCGCTCATGTTTCAAAGCGTACAAGTATCATTGATATTCTTACGTGAAATGCGATTTTCGCTCATAGAGAATTCAGTTAGCGTGCAAATAAGATTGAACGATGTACTGTCAGTTGACGGAATCAAAGTTTGAGATCTGTTTTCAGATCTTTTTCCAGTTTTATTTTCCTCCAAGCCCTCATATATAATATCTTGATTGTGATACAAAGAAATATTAATTTTTTAAATATCCGTTACATTTTAAAGCAAATTTTATTTTGTTTTTGTTCATGAATCGATTTTATTTATATTAATTCTATAAGATTTCGTCAATGTACGCGTACATATTGAAAATTTTTGGAAATTCTATGGTATTTGGCAGTGGAAACACGATGCAATTCATACTGCTTTGGCAGAACGATGAATTTCGTGTTTCCTGATGCGATTTGCAGGAACGCATGACCCGAGGCTCTCGATGAGGCATTTGCGTGCATTGCGTCGATTTCGTCGGGCATCAGGCAGTTTAGCCCGACGAAATCGCGTAGCACGTACGTCCGTAAAACTCGCAAGCTCTCTCGGCCCATCTTAATTCACGAGTGTTCGCATCACGAAGAATCACGCCTTTACGTTATTTATGTTTTTCTGAAGACATAACTGGTACCAAATCTCATAGGGGAGCAAATGGAAGATGATGAAAAAGAAGACACACACCGCACCGTTTGTGCCCCACACGCACATTCTGCTACTCCAATTTAAAATTAGAATTTTTATATTTCTCTAATTTAAAATAATAAAAAATAATATGCTTGTATCTATATACATCCATTTTCCAAACACAACGTTAGTGAAGGTAGATAAAGTTGTAAGTTGCGTAATCGTCATATCGGAAGAACACGATCCCAATGATCCGCATGATAGCGCGGAGTGAAAAGCCGCGGATCGAAAACACATCCGATAACGATCGCATACATTGACACGCTTCATTACCGGACTAATTATCCGCCATTTCCGGCGGCATAACGAGGCAGTCGTTTACCTCGCGCCTCGAGAAATGCCCGCTTCCTCGAAGCGATTGACCGCGTAATCGCGGGCTGAACGAGTGGTTCGCGTGTCCCCGGCCGATTTCGGCGAGGCGTACGTCTCGCTCTCGCTCTCTCTCGTGGGCGCACCGCACACACACGGCTCTCGTATACTCTCGTCCGCGGCAGCGCGCGGTCCAGCGCATCGCGGACCGCCGGCGAATCATCGTTCCTTGTGAGCCAGCCGAGTGGACCGGATTCCGGGCCGTGCTTTGACCGTGGCGTAATAAAGGGCAATCATCGGTGATTACGCCGCGTTGCCCCCTTTCCCCCTCCTCTGCCCCCTTCATCCTCCTCTCGTTCCTGCCCGTGTATATACGTACGCCCGTGTAGGTGTAACATCGCGCTACAACCACACAGCCTTGTGTGTTTCGAGCGTGTGTACGCGGCTCCGGCCCGGGCCCGGGGGATCAGCGTTACCGGGCGTTGCACGTCGATCCTGTCACTGTCGCTTCCATCAGGATCGTCAATTTTCGTAAGCCGCGGGTTGACGTGCTTTCACCGCGATCGTTGCCGACGCGACCGATATTAAATGTTTGCAGGCAATTTCGGGCGTAATCGGCACCGCCGTGCCCTCGTTTTCGCAGTTATTACACCGCGCTGTGTCGCGTCGCACCGGCCGATGTGCCTCGTCGATTCGCGACTGTGCGAACGCAAGTATCAGTCGTTATTGAATGCCAGATATTGAATGCCCTCCACCTGGAAAAAAAAAACGCGCGTCTGTAAAATAATGTGCAATTCTATTTATAAAGATATGTATTTGAAAATATTGATAATCGACAAACCTTCCTTAACCCTGGAACTCTAAACATATGGGTATTTACCCGGACCAACTTTTCAAACGTTATCGTCTTAAACGTATTTCTTAAAATATGTTAACAGCACTACACTAACTCGCGTTAGCAGCACTAGGCCTAAAATTAGTTTATTAGTCTCTCTATTGGAAGGCATAACTTAGCTGTTTTGTCACCTAAGCGTTCTCGAAAAAAAAAAAAAACAGTAAAATTTTGTTTGGGTACATTTTACCCATATGTTTAAAGTTTTTGTTCGAAATTTTACTTTTATATAGAATATTTTTTTATATAGAATTATCTTTTTTCTACTTTTTAAAATTTTAAACTTAGTTGAAAACTAAGAACTTTGTCCAAACATGAATATTCTATATACCGATACTGTCTTTTCATTTTGATTTAAAAAATGTTTTATCTTATAATAAAAATTTGCTGGGTAAAATTTATCTACGTTTAGAATATTTATTAAGTTTTGCGCAGGATTCTAGGTTTAATATGATATATTATAATTACTGAGAATATGAATAATATTTTTATCTGAAAGTTCACGCAAGAACAGTCGGCCTGAATTTCGCCAATGCGTACGCGGAGAAAACGTTTTTTAATTAATCCACAATCACGTCTATATTTTATGCATTATTAAAGAACGCATGTGAGTGGCATTTAATGGCAGCTAAACGCAGTAATAAGATTCAGGATTCCCGCGCCAGCAAGCCAGCTGCCTTTTAACGCATACTTTTTATGCATAACTGAACAAAAGGAGTTTCTTAAGGTTCAAGAAAGTATGTTGACGATGGATTTACGAAGCAAAATAACCGTACGACTTTATTTACCTCGCCGGTGATTTACGCACGGCACGATATGATGTTTTTCCATTTCGTATACCTATGCAAAGCGGCACTTGTGATCCTGTTTCGTCATCATTATCTACACAACTCTCTCGCGGATACTCTCTCGCCTTGCATACTCGCGCCGCCATCGCCATCCAGCCTTGTGCCCGTTGTGAATGCGCGGAGCTGTCAAATACATTGAACGCACGCATGAAATTGCGCCTCTTAATGTATCCATTTACGCATGTCATCTTGAAAATTTCTAATTCTGGCATTTCAACATCGTGGAAGACTCTTCATTACGGCGAAAACAAGCAATTGAAAGAACTTAGAAGATCCATTTTGGTGCATGTTGACGATCGTGCACCACAAGAATGTCAATACCGCAAGGTACATCTGTGAAGTATAAATTAAAACCATCTCGAATCAAGAATGAATATTTCTTGTCATCTGTTTCCAAGATGTTCTCATTTCGTCGCTATGGCACGTACGTATCCAAAATCCCTCCGACTACGAATCTTCCAGCGTCTAATTGTCGAAATTTCTCCCTACGTCATTGCGGCGCATATGCGTTCCGGAGCACTTGGCGGAGCAATAAACGTCATAACGTATTTACCGCAATAAAATATTGACGATGCCCGGATTATTGCGTCTGATACTGTCGCAAGATGCGAACGAGCGCTGCCACGGCAATAACGTATCCGAATTAACGATCGTTCAGATTTACGGCGCGGCGGGACATTTCGCCCGGACTATTTAGCGGACTCGCACGCGATTATACAAAGTCATATAATTCCGTCGTCGTCGCGTAGTACCGCTCAGCGCTCAGTGAGGAAATGCGGAATAACATCTCTCGCTCTCATATACTCCTCGAGAACGGAGAGCGGTCATTGGGCTTCCATGAAGCGGCTTTTCCGGGAATATACGTTACGCCCCTGGTCCTGCATATAAATATACATCGGCCACGGTATATAAATATACGCGGCATCGCTCGTCCAGTCATAAACCATTGCAAAAATCCGCGCGTCCCGTGATGAGCGTATTCTCGTGCAAAGTGGCCGTGTACACGATTAGGAAGAAAATACGCGAACGCGCGGACTTTTCTGCCTCGCCCTCGCCTCGATCGATACGCGTACGAGGTTCTTCGTATATGAGATACGACGTGTCTTCTCGCTCAAGCTTGCCGATACTTCCCGATCGCCTTATTTTCTCTCCTCTTCCTCTTTCTTCTTTTCCGTAGGCGCGATGGAGATTCTCGATTCGGAGATTGTCGAGTGGATTCTTCTCGCCGCTCACGTTCTCACCTTAAACGATCGGGGCGTGAATGTCACGTTCACGAGGGAACTGTTCGGTATATAATTCGTCAGAAATCATGCCCGCGGCTCATGTACATACATATACGCAGCCTGAAAATCGCGTGATATTATTCCGCTTCTCGATGCCTCGTATACGTCGAATGAAGAGGGTTAACGCGCGGCGCTGAAAATCGCGCACGAGATGCACGGCGCGGCACACTGGGAAGAAATTGGAAAAAATAACGTCACGCATTTAAGTACCGCAAAACCCGCGTTTCGGTTGTCGTGCAGCTTGGAAAGAGAAAGTCGGGGATCGCCGCGCCGCGCCGGTCAGCAAAGCGCGAAAAAATCTTCCTCTTCCAGGCGTGTGAGGTATATCCCCCGCGCAAGAGTGGCGGTGCTTATTATCCCTCGGCACCTGCAGGCAAGAGGAAGGCCTTTTATCGGCGCTCCGCACACGGAACGGAATGAAATCACCTCCGCGTTTATCTCGCTCTGTACGTATAAGAACGCGCGAGACTTCGCATGTGAGATATACGCCTCGACGGCGTAATCGCGAAGACTTTCGCGCCGCCGCGCTCCGCGGATCATAACATTAATTTTATTCGATTATGGGATATAGGACACTCAGTCATCGAAGGGGCTCCAGGCTATATGTTCGCATAAACGATCAATGGTTGTAAAGACTCGCTAGGGAACACAGAGCGCTAGGAAGATGAAGCAACTTGCATGCAACAGCGAGAACTTATATAAACTATCCCAGAAGAACTTTATTAGACTTCATATCCATTATATACCAGAGGCAAATCAGAAGAGAGAATAATTATCAAAAAATTATCTTTTTATTACTGATCGATACGTTAAATTAATTAAACATTATTAAAAGTTAAAATGTTTTTATGAATTATTATAGGATACTTTTAAAATTGCACGCATACATCATAAAATTTATTTTATTTAGACGTATATTTTTAGCAGTGTTTTATTTTGAAACTTACAATTACTTATGTTAACATAAAATTTTTATGAAAGTGAATTTAATCAAACTTCTCAGAATGCTTGTACAGCTAAGAAAAATGTGTAATTATTTAAATACTATATATATAGTCCATTTTTAATTTTAAAGTAAAGCATTTATTAGAATAAACTGAGCTTTTTTCGAGTATGTCACACGTTAATGACAACGAAATCTTTAATAGTATAATTAATATAAATGTGAATATAAACTATGTCATGTAAATTTTATATAATATACATTTTTGCTTTCTATTAAGCGGTAATTAAAGAAAAAATTTTACAAAAATATTTCATAAGCATTCATATTAATATGCGTTCGACACGCGCGAGCACTCGCATTATTGAAGGGTTCTGCACGAAGACAATACGGCTCTTGCACGAAAATCGATTCGTTTTTCGTTCTCCGTTGCTCGGTTCTTTTCATTTGCCACATGTCAGAATCGGACAGTAGGCTCCGTCACAGCCGGCACCCTCGTCCTTGCGACACGAGACGCGGAACAATGCTCGGGCCATTTCAACAATCCTGTCACGCGGTAGCCGCGAGATAGAATCGAGAAAAAAAGTTTCGAGGGAGGCCTCTCCGAAGAAGAGGGTAAAAAAATGTGCACACGCACGTAGAACATCCGTCGGATTCGAGCTTTGCATTCAGGCGCGCTCGGAGAACGAAAGGCTTCGATATATACCACCGCCGCGCCGTACGTACATATTTTTTCTCTTCTCTCATTCTCGACGGCCACCAAGCGATGGTCGTCGCACCCTTTCTCTATGAGCGCGATGAGCGAGGAAAGGGAGGGGTACTACACTCGCGCGCGTTGTACATATGCGTACCCCCTGATATAGTCGGGGAGATTGAAAATAATAATAACGCCGACGATGAAAAAAAAAAAGCGACAAAAAGCGCGGTACTTTTTAATCCGAAACAGTCGTGCCCATGATATGCAGATTTCGCGGAGGCGCCCTTTTCTTTGCGTACCGCTTTTTGTGACCTGTTTTTTGCGTGCATCCTTGCAACGCGATCGCATTGCAGTTCCAATGTTAAATCAATCGAGCGTAATGCGGAACGCGGCAGTGAAATGGTACGCTGGTGAATAATAATAATAAAATCTCCATTCTCGGTATAATAATGGACGAGAACATTAATATTTAACCCTTCTGCGAATGGCAGCCTGCTTTTCCCCCTCCCCCTCTCTGGAGATGAGAACGCATTTAAAGTTGAAATATTTTAAAATTGTCATTCGTTCCACAATATACCTTTCTCTGCATGCGTATTACATTTTCGCATGCAAATTATCGCGTATGTATTGATAAAAAATTGCATAAAATATTTGTTGTTAAAGAAAAAATAATTAATATTAAGAAATAATTATAATTGAGAAAAATATGTTAAGCAGGAGAATATAGGCATTTTCTCTGAAGAATATTTTAAAATGCTTTTATTTATGGTTTTTTATCTCATTATTATAATGCAATGTATTGTACAATGTATAATGCAATGTATATTGTACATATTTTTTGTTCTATTACGTGTAATAAAATCATATATTTATGGCAATACAATAATACTTTATACATATTAATTATCCTATTACTTTCAGTCTTTGAAATAATAATTGCAGAATATATGCACTGAAATTATCGGAAAAGAGGAAGCTGTGTAGATTGACGTTTAATAACACGTCCACGGTGTTAACTTATCATTTACACGCGCATGCTCTCTCTTTCTCTCTTTCTCATTAATCTCGCCGATTGCTAGTCGTGTTAGCCGTAAATGAGTATAACGCACGCTGCGATCTTGCGGCTGATTAATCTCTCGAACGACATACGTGCACGATGCTGAAAGTCTCGAATATTTCCCGCTGTGCATATAACTAGATATTGTCCGCGTACATCGACTTCTGTGAAGAATTGCTGACACTTACGTAGCTTTTTGATGATTGTATTAGATGGTATTTCTTGAATCTTAAAGAAATTTTTAATTGAAAATGAAATAATATGCAGAGAACTTAGATTACAATTTTATTACATATATACATATTACTGATACTCGAATATAATAATCGATGACTGTATACTTATTAGACTGTTTCTTATGAATTATGCTTAAGTATTTTACTTAATTTAAAACGTAATTCATTCTATTACACATACGTATGAATCTCATTTAATACTTTTGTAAATTGTTTTCGATTTTTTGCTGATAAGAATTCAGTAACAATAAATTATAGAAGTAATCAAGGCACAGTGTGAAATTTATAGACGATTTATATAATACATTCACTTGAGATGCATAAGAGCGATCTTTACTTTAATGAATATGATATACAATTACAGTCTGTCAATACATATATATTGAAACTAAAGAAAATAAAATCCCAGCAAGAAGAGATGTGATCGGAAGTGTAAAAATAGTATACGTGTATCACAAGAAGTAGATTAGCATGCAAAGGACTAGTACCTCATTTCTACCGTTAATTAATATCATTCTGTTGAATGAAATGAAACTCGACGAGACTCGGCGTGGTTCAACAATGACCCCCCTCATTTCTTCGTCAGAGAAGTGAGAGAGAGAGAGAGAGAATGCAAATTCACAACCATAGAATTGTGTATATAATTGTATAGTATACGTTGTGTATAGCGTTAAATTCGCAATTAATGTCTCACCACATTATATCTGATAACTGAATTTCACGACAACCAGAGAAGCGTTCATTTAATCGCGAATAAAGTTGTTAATTTTAGATTGTCATTTCCATCTTGTCAAACGTGTGAGGAGCCGTGTCAGGCTGAACTACTGATAGACGCTCTGTCATAATCAATTTACGTTACCGCGAACAGAATAAAACGATGTGTTGCGAAGCAATTGATGCGAGAGATCAACGCGATCACCCTGTCTCTTCCCTCAAGAATCGCCGTGAGTCATTTCGCTGAAAGCTGTCATTGTGCCGGACCGCTCCCGGCCCGGCTGATGCGCGCGAGTCTTAGCAGAGAGGCCACATCACACTGCCGTGGCAGGGTTAAGAAACTCGCCTTCGGACCAAGTATGCGGCTTCTCCGGAGCGCGGGACCCGGGGCCTCCCGAGTTTTTTGCTCCAGAAATACGGTCTCTGGAGTCAGTCACGGGCACGGCGCGCGTATATATGCGGCGCTCACAGCTGTCCCGGCCATCCCGGCCATATCCCGTTCAAACAATAACAACCATTCTCTGTTTGCTTATATAACCCCCCCTCGGAGAGCGGTTCGAATTAAATTCTCCCGCTACATACAGCCGGCGCGCGGCACTCTCCGCGGCGTGAATGGCGCGTTGGACGCGAAATCGCCGGAATTCGCGAAATCGATGGCGACGTAACGAATATGAAAAGAGGTCAAAAACGATTACGGGCTATATGAAACCCGGAGAACGATTTTGTTTCGTCGGTGAATTGCGAAATTTGCGCTCCCGGTCGAACGTGTGGAATTTCATTCGCGGTTTTTGTTTGTAGACCGCTTTTTCGTCGGTTCTTGATATTATTGGTCAATAGCCCCTATCACCCCGGCACTTTTATTACGCATGAATATTTGTGAATTGTGTTTCACAGTGATTTGCTTACGAAAGGCAAAATAAAAAAAAAGAGATCAATAAAAATACACGGGGAGTTAACTTTCTATGAGAAGAAAATATTGCAATTTAGGGCTTTCAAAAAAGCTATTTTTAGCAATACTTTTGTAAGAGAAAGAGCTCTATTATTATTTAAGACTACACATGATTGAGATATATAAATATTGGTAAAATATAACATCTTTTTTTTATATTATAGTTGGAAAAAGTACCGAATCTAAAGAAATATTGTTTCGTACGAATATATCTTGTTTAGGAAATCGCTATGTGGCTCTACAGTTTTAGCAAATATGCCAAACTACGTTTTACCGGCGTGATGTGTGCAACGAGATGAAACTGTATTAAGACAAATGGTTCATGGTATATGATAAAAAAAATGAGACGTAGGGGGTCGAAGGGCAAAGGAAGGGTGCCCAGGCAATATTTCGAGCGAACCAGCGCCGTCCGATTATTAATCCACTCGCTGGAAACCCGATGTTTTCGTCGTGTTCTCCAATGGGTCATTGCTCGTAGCTCAGTGGTTCTCAACTGGCAAGTGCCGCGCGATTCAGACGCATCCATCTTGCATCATACACATGAAAGAAGTAGACTAATCTCTAAATATGTATTTACACTTTAATTATGATACATTAATAAAGATTTTATTTAACAAAATCAACAAAATTTGATCTTATTATCAATAAAGTACTGTTAATTACGATTGAAAACTGCAATTGTATTTCCATGTAAATTACTTGAAGTTAAAAATAAATAAATTATATATTTATAAAACAGTTTATTGTTGCATGTTAATAATACTCGGAAAATTTTGCGGAAAAAATCGCGAACGTTCGTATATTTAGGCCCATCATCATTATATAATAATTTTTTTTTTGCAAAAATTACTTTGCACATCTATTCGTTGATTCTGCGTTCTTGCGGATCTGAGAGAGAAATTCCGATGTAATTTAGACCGCGTGCAAAACATCACGTTATAACGTACGTGCCGAGAAGATTGTTCCATGTAACGAGAGGAGCGCTTCATGAGCGCCAGCCGGTTTTTGTCTTACGAGGGAAGATTTGACTGCAGCGCACATAATACGAGTCGTAAGACGTAAATTGCTGCGTGGGTGAGGAAACGTTTTTGTGCTTCTCTAATGCGTCAAATCGTTTTACACGAGTCGGTGTGTTGAAGTTACAAGTTGTTGGGCCATCCGTGAAGGAACTTATGAATTCGTGACGACTCATCGTGCCTCTCGTGCGCTACGCTCCGTGTGATGAACATTATTATTGTTTCAACGACTAAAGTACAGTTTAAATGAGCGTCGGTTGCTCCGCCAAATAATTTGATTAGCATAACACATCCCGACTTATCCCTTCGCGATCTATACTCGCCAGCGATATACCTTTAGCGCAGCTATCAACACAGCAAAGAGCGTGAAATTCGTTGCAGATTGAATCAGTTTATCTAAAATGTATTCACTTGAATTAAATTGGAACATGCGATATGTGATATGATATGCAGTGATAGATATCGATTCTGAAACTAAAACACTCGTCCAAGTGAACATATTCTTGCCGTACTCGCGTGCGTCAGTAAATTAAATTATAATTTCTACAGATCCATGCATTTCATTCGTACAAAACTACCGGTTCCTTAATACTATACGTTGCTGATTATCTCGATGTAGTTACTGGCCTGGCAGTAACAATCTTAGCACATACTTGGCGCTTCCATGTATCCTCGGTCAAGTTGTTCAAGATTTATCAAGATTTGCACTGCATTCTCGCTATAGTATTCTGGATTTGTATATGTATCATCATTTTTCTCAAAGGGGAAAAATATAATTCTCAGTAAAATAATGATTTAGAAGATACATGCCTGTGTTCAGCTGCGATATTTTAACATACAATATATCTAGAAATAGTGGCGTGTCGATGTAGATTTATCGATTTCCCGAAATTACGTACCTCGAGCATGACGAAAGATAGAAGGAAGGTCGGAAGAAAACGGAATATATCGGATCATAAGTAGATTATTGCTTGATTCGTTCGACGATAGAAGACAGGAGCCTAGGCGCCAGGAACAGCAGCAGCAACAGCAATTCTCCTTGCTGAAGGGTACTTGTCTACGGATCTCGGAGCCGAGCTACCCTTGAGCACGACTCGCTCTTCGCATAGCCCCCCTTGTCTCATGGCATCAACGTTTCACGTAGGCAGTCAGGGCCTTTTAAGCATATAAATTATTAGAGTCGCTTCAAGAGCCACTTGGAATCCACCATTGTTGCCTGGTTGTATACTTATATGCCCATAGATGAAACGTTCGTATCCTGCACCTAGGAGACGAAGGAGACTAATTCCAGGCAGCCACTTTAGAATCCACTTATCGTCCTCGAGGATGTTGCATCTTGCAGCTACAAAGGTAGTACATGTCGCGACAGTCCTCAGTGATCTTAATTTCACTTTAATTACATACACGACAATATTAACTCCGAACATATAGGATACAAGTAATATTTATTTTGATGTCAAAAAGCCAAATTCGTATTATTTCGAATTGTTTGAGTTGAATTCGAATTATTATTTGTGTGTACGAGAGAAAAGTTGCTTCATTTCTTTAATATAATAATATTATTATTTATAATCATGTTATCTTAAAATTATTAATATAGTTTTTGGTAATATAACATACGTATAGTACACTAAAAACTATATTTTAAAATATATATGTATTTTATTTCTCTGTCCTTTATTTGATTTTATTTTAGTTTTCACTTTCATTTCTTCTAGATATTTATATTGTCAGAAGCAACTAGCGAGCAAAGATATCGGTATGAAGTGTCTTCCAAGTTAATGGCCATGTAGAAGCGGCGCACTTGACGCATTCTTAAGTGTTTACGAATGAATTAAGAATGAACTACCAAAGTAGTGCTCGTAGAGCGTTAATTATAAAACCATGAGATGAAACTTGAATGACGTCTTCCGACTTATAATAACGTAACTCAGAAGTAGGCGTTTCGCGTTATTAAGAAATATAAAATTTCTATCACGCAACAATAATTAATTATAATGAGGATAGCCATGAGTAAACAGTTCTAGAGATTTTAAACATGTGAAGTTCGTAAAAAGAATGTAAGAACACTGAACAATATATTTTTATATCCATAACTTTGTGTGGAAATTTATAATGTGACGTTATTATGGTAGATTATTTTGTAACTTATTTTAAACAAATGATTAAATGGCTACTTTAAGCGTTTTTTTATCTTGTTAACGTGCTCGTAAATATGGAAGAAAGTCCATCACTTTTTTTAATATATCAAGCGGTATTACACTCAAAGAAAAGAATTGCTGCAATAGTCAATTTTTATTAGCTGCATAAAAGTTTTCTGCCACAATCATTTAATTTTTAAAGAGGCAAATTGCACTGCCAATCTATAATTTCAGATAGGCCAACGCAACCAACTTTCAAAGGTAATAAGTAGTTGGCTACATAAGGCAATTTCTTAGCTGCGGTAACCTTATCGATAAGGTTGATGAGACAGTTGGCCGGGCTAGCAAACTCAAATTTGTCGTGCAAGCGGCGAGAGAGTTCGGCTCGCGCCCGCTACGCGGCGCATCGCCAGTATCCTTTCGCGTAAGGAAGATTCGACATCGACCTCTATATCTAGGGCAGCTCAGCGGGCCGCGGGGCTTCTCCAGCAGTAAAATCGCTGCGTATAATAATAACTTGTATAATTCAGGTATTCAATTCATTGATATATCAATGAATATTTGGATTTTACAAGTTATTATTATACGCGTCACACGATTTTACTTACCGTCTGATCGGCCATTATCGGTACTTTTTAAGTATCCGCTTTTAGAATTACCTCAGAGATTGTTTATATTAATAAATCGGATATTCACGTGCGCACACAACCACCGAGCCTCTCTTATGTTAATCAGCATTGATGACGAAATTTGTGGTGAATTGCAGTGCCTCTCCGACACCTTTGCTCATTCTAAAATGCTAATCGGTCGTAAAAAGAAATTTATATGGGCGCTTAACTGTTGCAACGCGACGTGACGTTTCCGTTAAATAATTTTCATCACATGCTGCGTGAACACACGCGCGCCGAGTCTCTCACGAAAGATAGAGTTAAATCCTATTAGAGTTAAAAATATACTGTACGACATATAAACGAGTAAAAGTAACTTTTACTATGTCAATATACTTATCGTTCATTCAGTGACGTCAAATTAATTTCTGTGGATTGATATGCTGTCTTTTATCAAACTATTATACACTTGCTGATACAATCTGTCATTATAATTTAAATTTGAAAATTTAAATATATGCAATTTTTATTTGTTTACTTTATGAGCAACTGATTATATTTTGTCTAACGCAAGTTTAATGTTTTAGTTTTAATTAAATATCGTAAGTCATAATATCGCACGCATCATGTATCATTATCAAAACATAATAGAAATTTATATTTAGACAGAAGTGTTCGAACTCACAGTGTGATCCGAATAAGTGTTTCACACGCGTCTTTTCAATACAATATCGATTAGCCCGATCGATATGATCTCGATTGTTGAATATTTCACCGCAGGCGCAAGTTTTGGATAACATCTGGATATGAGATCTGCGATCGCCGATCGCGATCTACACGCTACACGTGTACAGCATACGTATTGCCATGATCGCGCGACACTTTTCAAGGTCCGATGAAATCGGCCGTAATTGCACGTAGGTAGCAGGTGATCCGTATGAAGGGGACACGGAGTGTCCAATTTGTGCTCGCATCTGCCTAACGATAGCCTGCGTTGACGAAATGTAAATTGCGTCCGCGCACGAGGAGAACGCGGACATGTAGCATCGTACTTTCTTTAGGGGTTACATGATATTTCCAATACCGGATGCGGATCTTAATATCTGCACTGTAATCATGAGTCGTATTTTGTATTATGATTTGAGAAACAATCGCGCATCTGGAATCTATATATTCGATACATTTAGATATTCAATATGCAATGTGGCTCATTGATCCTTTTGACTTTACCGGTTTGTCCTCGTAGCCAACTTTCTCCTCGTTTACGGAATACCAAGACTCTTCTTGTTAGGGAAGCTGCATACATTCACTTATCGAAACATTATTTAAAAGTTATTGTATTTCATGAGAAGCAATAACGATTCATTGTTATTTCATAATCCGAATTGATATAAAACGATTGATTTAATGATTGTCGTTATATAGACTTTTTCACTGTCGAGCGAATCTAAACTATGCGTTTCAATTATGACACTTTCAACATTTTGCAACAAAATTTGTATCCATACCTTTAATATAAAAAATATTTTGTTATTAATGAATAACAAAATTGAATATTAATAGAATAAATACAGGAACACTAAAATTATCTTTACCTATATACTTTTTACGAAAGGTAATAATTGGTTAGCTGATATTTTGTTATGGCGATGACATATTGTGGTAATAAAACATAATTTCATGCTGAGTAGCTTGTCGTAAACAAATCTGTGCAGTATTCACAGGTGTTAGGTACTAAATATAAATTATTAGTTATGGTCTAGAGGATTGACCCTTTCTAGCTAACAGCTTTTCCATAATAAAAGTCATAAATGTTATTTATGCAATAATGTACACACAATAACCGCTTCGACGTTGTAAGAATGTTTTATTACACATTTATTTATATATTCTGAAACATTTTACGATTTACGACGTTCAAAAATGTTAATTTAGAGAATATGCTATATTACGAAAATTACAGTTTGAAAATAGCATACAAGATATAAAGTGTAATTCAACTACGTAGTGTAATATATGATAATTATGTAAATAATTCGAATACAAGTATACTTGAATGTTATTTAACTCTGCACGCTGTACTTTTACGATGACGCTTGGTCCTGGCACACACACACACACACAAAGTCAATTTCAATACTTCGCTATATAGTGAGCAATATCCGACGTATTTTACAGTGCGGGTCGCTTGTCCCGGGCCTAGTCGCACTGTTTATACGTGCGGTGAACCACACCCAGGATTTCTAAACGCCCGTAAATATCCGTCGTCGCCGGAGAAACTATCTCTTGGAAATCCGAAAGAACCAGCGCCTGCCTCGTGAAAGTGTTACCTCGCAGGCGTAGGACCACCAACGTTTAGAAAAATTTAATCGCTTACCTTCGATATATCCTGATTATCGCGCGCGCGTGTCTCTCTCTCTCTCTCTCTCTCTCTCTCTCTCTCTCTCTCTCTCTCT
>NW_020225304.1:0-779 GCF_003070985.1 Temnothorax curvispinosus | reverse complement strand
CTCTCTCTCTCTCTCTCTCTCTCTCTCTCTCTCTCTCTCTCTCTCTCGCGCGCGCACTCTGTGATACAATAAAATTTAAGTGCTGTGCTTTGAGCTCGTAAAACGCATGACCTTACAACTTGAACCCCATGTGCTCTGTCTTCCTGTATGTTTCACTCACATGAGCGTAATCTTCGTAGACTGGCGCCTGTCGTTGATGTAAAAACCATCGATCTCAATTGAACGCGATAATCTAATTGATCTTCGAAAATTAAAAACATAATTATATTCATTAAATTTTTATAAATATATTAAGTTCTGACAAATGATTAATGAGAAAAGTAAGAAATTGGTCATGCATTATTAGCATTTACTTGCGTCCAATAAGAGTTATTCTGAACGTTTGATAGGAATGTTTTCCCTTGACTACGAAAACAACGAAATTACATGTCATTCGGCTGCGGCACAAACAAGCAAACTTTACATCTAATGACGCTCGGTATGGAGTTTATGTGCGCGCGTCGACCCAAATGTGAGCACCGTTACGTCGGCTGAAATTTTTCGCGGACATGCACGAGGCTTCGTCCGCGGTGCGGAGTTGTTAGTTCGCACTCTAGACGCCGCATCGGTGCCTGGTCGTTCACCGCTGGCGCGCAAAAACCGAGACCATCCATCTCAAGTCGAGACAGCGCCCTTACGAATTCCAGAGACGTACGTGCTGTATAATTACAACGTAAAAATTTACATCGCCGGCGAGACTACGGTCGGGCCCGCTTCTCGCAGGCGTTCTTTAAAAAAAA
>NW_020225303.1:1054-2062 GCF_003070985.1 Temnothorax curvispinosus | reverse complement strand
AAGCAGATAGCAGAGATCATTTTACGGTATTCAAGGTAAGATTTTTTATCATTTTAACAAGTATCAACGTCATTGTATATATGGAGGGATTAAAGCCATAGTGGTGTAAGTTAATTTTTTTGACAATTTTTTTTTCTTCTTTTTTCAACATATCTGCATGTGTAGATTGCATCTATGAACTTAACTCGATAGGTTAAAAAAAGTGACTTACACCACTATGGCTTTAACCCCTTCATATGTACATAACTTTACAATAAATCTGACAAAATATTGCTCGCGAGTAATTCTTTCTCTCTCTTTCATTCGAAAATAAGGTAAAAGAAAGAGAAAAAGGGGAAAGCTCGTAAGCAGCACACTTCATCCTGCCTTTGTAATGAAAATAAACTCCTCGTTTTGCATGGTGAGGCCTTTGCACATATGTAACAAGTATATGCTTTTGCGCTTTTCATAGGGGCTTTATTTCTTTATGTTTTATTTCAAGCAAATAAATAAACCAAATCAATCTCTTTCATACGCCATAAGCATGCATCATTTTTTCACCTTACTTGAACGTAACAATGTATTGAAATGTATGCAAATTAGTTAAAAATATTTGTAGTCTTTTGTATAGTTTTGTCATAAAATTAATTAATATTTTTATTTATGTTTTTGTTGTAAAATTGATGTAGTAAAATACTGTTGTATATTGCTAATTTTTTGTTGCATTGAATTGCAGTGAACATTGAAACACTGAATACAACATGGAAAGAAAAAGATATAAATTGTGGTTACACAGAAACTTCAACAAGAATATGGTGTCGAAAGCTACATATACGAAATGAAAACAGAAATACGACGCAATGTTACTTCGCATAGACGAACGCACAGGTTTAATATTATTTCAATTTTATTATAATAATGAATTTCTAACTTTTGGGCACTTGTTTATTTTCACCTTTTCTTTATCGCATTCTTTATAAATACTTTTTATCTGCTGTACGATGGTTTTTTATTCCAAGACGTAACAAT
>NW_020225303.1:0-1044 GCF_003070985.1 Temnothorax curvispinosus | reverse complement strand
CAATAGGCGTACGGCGTTGGCGAGATGGTTCTTCTTCTGGCACGGTAGTAAGTTCGATTATGCGACACGAAAAGTGTAACGAAAATTCGACCAATATATAGACGTACGAAATGAAACTTTTTTGGTACGGTAGTAAGTTCGATTGTGCGACACGAAAAAACGTCACGAAATAGTGTCACGAAAATTCGACCAACAGGCGTACAAAGTGAAACTCCTTAATTTAAAATTAATGATACTACCATTTGATTTTTTTGCGGTAACAACTACGCGTGTACTTGGCGCCTTTTTTTTACCTTTTTGAAAAAGGTAATTTTGTACTGATATCATGCAGTTTGTAGTGTTACGCATCTTAGAAACAGTATATCTTTATCTTACAAACAGTATGTACAGATCGTAAAGCTCTATAAGCCGTATATATTTGCGATACAAGACATAATCGCAATCTAGCTTGAATAATTTAAAATTAATGATACTAGTACTTAGTTTTTCCGAGGTAACCATGCGTGTACTTGGCGCCTTTTTTTACTTTTTTGAAAAAGGTAATTTTGCTGATATCATGCATTTTGTAGTGTTACGCATCTTATAAAGAGTATATCTCTTATAAACAGAATGTACAGATTGTAAAGCTAAAGGTGTTATAAAGACTATTATTTCTAATTTCACCACCACTCTCATGGTCTTTTATAATTAAAATACAATCATTGATATGTAAGTTTTAATAAATAAGAGATAAAATGCAAGTGAATTTGGTTTAGAATATCATTGCTTTAGATAATCATGAAAATACATTGCTAGACATTGTTTTTTATGTAAAATGTGTATTTATATTTAATAATGGTTGCTTAATTTTTATTATTAACTTTTTGTAAAAATAATATATAAATATTTCTAGCACCTGTAGTCTGTAGGCCATCGTTCTTGTTTCTTAATTATTTTTTTTCCATCAATTTTAGTCCAAGATGTACCTTCTCTACACATACCTACTTGTATAATCGTTATTCTCAATACATGAACCATCATGAAATATAGCATTCATTACTTTAT
>NW_020225302.1:987-2535 GCF_003070985.1 Temnothorax curvispinosus | reverse complement strand
ATTGTTGAGTTGGAGCAACAGTGTAGTGCTCTTGCAGATGAGATTCGTAATTTAAAGAGCAACCGTGCCGGCTCTCACTCTGCTACGCGAGCTCAGTCTGAGAATGAGTTAATTATCTCAGGTGTTCCTACCGCGATGTCTGTTACCCCCTTGGAGTGCGTTCGAAATGTATTTGCGACATTAGAAATCCCTGAGCTGTCGTGCCACGTTCTTAACGTTAGAGCCGTCGCTCGTAAGCCTCTGCCGCCGGTGGCTGGTGACCGATTGTTACCGACTTCTACCACGAGCTCTTATATTGTTACATTAGCTTCGGGCGCGGTACGTGACACTGTTATGTCCAAAAAACGGGCACGGCGTGTGCTTACGCAAAGGGAGGTCTGTGGTGGCAGCTCGGATCGGAACGTGCATGTCAATGAACTGCTCCCTAAGGACACTTATGAATTGTTGCAGCACACGAAGCGTGTTGCTAAGGACAAGTCCTATCAGTATGTCTGGGTAAGGGGAGGTCGCATCCATGTGAGGCACTCGAATGGTGAGCCTGCAATTAAGATCGATTCAGCTGCAGACATTGATAAGCTCGTCTGACGTGCCCGTTCCGATCACTCATTGCCTTCCGTCCTGCATCGTGGCTCTATTTCGCGGTCCACTCAGTTTCACGTAGCTCAGTTTAATGCAAACTCTCTGCGGGCACATATTGATTATATCAGACTGTACTTCTCCACTAGTTTTTATCACATTATTTCAGTTTCTGAAACGTGGCTCAATGAGAGCATCTCAGATGTGACAGTGGCCCTAACTGACTACTTTTTGATTCGTCATGATAGAGTGGGACGGATGGGTGGTGGAGTGGCATGTTATGTGCATAAATCGCTCAAGGTTAAGATTATAGCTACCTCTGATAATGCCTGTGATAATCTACCTGAATATCTTCTCATCGAAGTACGTCTGTTAGATGGAGAATCGGTTTTATTTGCGTCCATTTATAGAAGACCTAAAGGTCTCCTCTTGTGCAATTTCGTTGAGTCATTGAGCCGATTCTCTCATCTCTATAAAAATATTATTATTGGTGGCGATCTTAATTGTAATCTATTATCGACTAATTTTGAAGCGCGTTATTTGCGTGAACTCATGTCCAGCTTATCACTACATATTGTGAACTCTGAATCAACTTATCATACGGCAACCTCAGACTCATGGCTTGATGTGTTGGTGGTAGATGACCTTGAAAAAGTGTTATCATTTACTAAATCTCAGAGTCCTTTTATTGCTGGACATGATGTCATTGCACTGTCTATGTTGCTTAACTGTGATCCGATAACTGAGCGTTCTATATCACGGCGAAACTACAGAGGCATTGACTGTTCGGTGTTCTCTGAACATCTTGGATCCATCGCTAGCTCTGTGCGGTCTGAAATTGATGAGGTGATTAATGACGCGAACGTTGACAGATTCTGTGAGGTGCTATCCGGTAACCTGCTAAGGGCACTGGATACATTTGCCCCGATTCGTGTATTTACAATCAGGAAGCCTCCAGTGCGGTGGCTCACC
>NW_020225302.1:0-977 GCF_003070985.1 Temnothorax curvispinosus | reverse complement strand
TTAATATTTTTTCATATAAAAAATACTGTAAATGCACCTAAACATGCACTTCAATATCGTATACACCATGAACCTGATTGGCCTATCACTTTGTCACAAATAAATCCTAAAATTGACCCTCCGCCAGACTGTACTACCCCCTTAAACTAGAGCTCGGAAAAAGAAACGGATACCCGGGTATTCGGGTACCCGCCCGTTCGCCCGTTACCCGTTGTATACGGATCTGGACCGGTTCTGCGGGTACCCGGGTAATTCGGGTAGCGGGTACCCGTATCGATTCGGGTACCCGCTACCCGTGTCAATACGGGTACTTGTTATACCCGCGTCAGTACGGGTACCCGTATCGAGGCGGGTATAACAGCGTATGCTACAGATATCTGCGCGGCGTATTACACGGAGACGCGTATACGCAAAGTAATAAAATATAAATTCTCACACGCTTCAAGAATATATTAAATATATGAAAGAATGCTTTTATATTAACCCTTCGTTTTTTCGATACCTTCTTAGTGCATACGTGAATGAATGAATGAATGAATCTGTCATGTTCAACGCTCCTTACCTTAAAGTATTTTAAAAAATCTGAAAAAATTTATAAAACATTTGTCTACATTGTAGTTGACAATTTTATAATTTTTTGATAACCATTTGTTTATTTAATATTTGATTTTTAATGAACTTTCAATAATATTAGCAAAATTATTACTTATAAAAAAGATATTACGCCTAGTGCATACATGGGTCTGAGACGTCCGTGCGAGACTTAACTTGCTCGGTATTCGGCGATATATTGATCTTTCGTAACAGCTCTGGGTCCCTCTTGAGTCTCTTTTCTCACTTGCTTTTTTAGAAATGGAGGCAGGCTTGCCAGTTTTACAGTTACGAGCAGATATTATTTTGGCTCGGACGCCGTAGACTCACGTATACGGAAGGTTAAATATGCGTTACACATTATGTGGATAAATAGCTATATGTGT
>NW_020225301.1:0-3993 GCF_003070985.1 Temnothorax curvispinosus | reverse complement strand
GATACCGCCGATGAACTTAGCCGAATTTCCAACGCCGCGACGGCCGCTGTTAACGCGCAGGAGAGCATTGGCCGGCCTATCGAGTCCCACGGGATGGACCTCTTCAACCACCTCGTAGTCGAGCTCTTTGATCCGCGTACGCGTCTCGAGTGGGAGTCCTCCATCTGCGACTCCATCAATCCACCGGATCACACGGCACTCACGGACTTTATGACCAAGCGCATACTAACACTCAATGCCGCGAAACCGAAACCTGCGTCGAAAGCCACAGAGATACGATCCGCGAAAACTCACGCCGCGAAACGTAGCTTCGATCCAGTGCGCGTTGTGCAAAGGAAAGCACACCCTAATGACTTGCAACGATTTCAAGGCCAAGCCGGCCAATGAGCGTAAATCTTTCGTCGAGACTAATTGGCTATGCTACAACTGCCTCGGTAATCACATGATCGCGAAGTGCCAATCGTCAAAAACGTGCCTGACGTGCAAATCTCGGCACCACACAATGCTCCACGAGGCTCAAGTCCCCGCGCCGAAACCCGTAGAGCCGAAACCCGCAGAAGTCAGCGCACTATCCGCAGTGCGTCAAGACGAAGATAGCAAGGCCGTTCTTCTGGCAACCGCGCGGGTGATGGTCGCCGACCGCCTTGGAGATCCTCACGCCGTGAGAGCTCTAATCGATCAGGGATCTGAAGTATCGATTATCTCAGAATTTCTGGCTCAGCAGCTCCGCCTTAAACGCTCGTACTCCGCCGTGTCAATCTTCGGGATCGGCGGCTCAAAATCGGGATCGACCCGCGGGAAGGTGACAGTGAGCATCACCTCCATCACGACCGGGTCTACAATCTCCGCCGTCGCGTTCGTTCTGCCGCGTCTTTTGCTATATCAGGGCTCGACTACGAGGCGCGCTCCAGCGTGGCTACACATTCAGGGACTTCCTCTGGCCGACCCGCAGTTCCTGGATAACGATCCAGTCGAGATACTCCTCGGAGCGGAAGTCTGCTCCATCATCTTCGAAGACGGTATCCGCAAGGGCGGGCCTGAAGCGCCCATCGCGCAGAAGACGGTCCTCGGTTGGATCCTCTCGGGGGGCTGTGGTGCAACAGAAGGGCACCGCACTTCTCTTCAATGCACTGCCGACCACGAACTAGTCGATCTAGTGCGCCGCTTCTGGGAGCAGGAAACCGACGTCTCTGCTCCCGCCGCTCTCACGCCTGAAGAGGAAGAATGCGAAGAGATCTTCGTGCGCACCCACGAACGTACGGCCACCGGACGGTACGTCGTGAGACTCCCGTTCCGGAAAATTCCGACGAGCCTGGCTGAAACTCGCAAGCCGGCGCCGGCAGCTGCTCGCCCTTTGAGATCGCTCTCAGCTCCTCGCTAAATGCAGCCTCCTGCACCACTCGGATCCAGCAACGGCGTGCCTCATCGAGCTCAGAAGACTGGAGCACGAACGGAACCTCGAGATCGGCCTGCGAGTCGGCAACGGTCCTCCGCTGAGGCAATCGCCGCAGCCAGCGACGACACCAGGCAGTTCACCGCAACAGTCGTTGTAGTGAGGAGCATTCCGTCAACTCCGGAGGCTCGTCGACCTTCTCCGTAGAAATGGCTGCAGCGTGCACATTTGTCCGTCGATCCGGCAGATCAACAGGAAGCTCGGTCGCTTGAATGGCTGTCCACGGGCTGGATTCGGTTTTAAGCCACGGCGGTCCTTGCCACCAGAGTGGGTGGTTCACCAGCTCCTCCGGAGATATGCCGCGCGAAGCGCAATCGGCGGGGTTTTCTCGGCCGGGGACATATTGCGTCAGGCAGCGTCGTCTGGATTTCGCTCACTCGATTGGCCACGTAAGTCTTCCAAGATGATGGATGTCCGCGGATCCAACCCAGCACCACCTTGGCGTCCGACCACAGATGCGAAGGGACATCCTTCGCCTCGAGGATTCTCTGAGCGTGTTCCGCGATTCGCACAAGCAGGGCGGCGGCACTAAGCTCCATCCGAAGCAAAGTCACCTGTTTCAGTGGGGCGACTTTCGTCTTAGCCTCGAGTAGCCTCACTTCTACCTTGCCGTCTCCGCTCTCGATTCGTAAGTAGACGACGGCGGCATAGGCTCGCTCCGAGGCATCGGCGAAACCATGCAGTTCCAGGCGGCAGTCCTCGGCTCCGCTCGCCAGCCAGCGCGGGACGCGGATGGCTTCCAGGGAGGGGAGGTCAGACTGGAATTCCCGCCAGTTTCGGGCATCCTCCTCGGGGAGCGGCTCGTCCCAATCGATCCCTAACAACCACGTAGACTGGAATAGAATCTTCGCTCGCACCGTGACAGGGGCGAGCCACCCCAGAGGATCGAACAGTCTCGCAGTCAGCGAGAGGACTGTTCGCTTAGTGAACGTTTCCGTCCGGATCAACTGCGTCGTATAGGAAAATTGATCCTCATGTGGGTGCCACCGCAAGCCTAATGTCAGATGGCTCTCACCCGGTTGCCAGCCTCGAGACTCCTTTAGCAGTCGATCCTCCACTGGCACGTCTTCTAGGAGAGCTTCGTCATTGGCTGACCACTTTTTCAGCGGGAAGCCGCCCGCCATGCAGATCTGCTCCAACTGTCTCCGTTTCTCTAAGGCGGCAGCTAGAGTTTTCGCACCGGAGATTACGTCGTCCATGTAAGTGTCTTCTTCCAGAATGCCTGCTCCCTCCGGAAATCGATGCCTCTCGTCCTTGGCGAGCTGGTGCATCGTCCGAATCGCCTGATGTGGAGAACAGGCTAAGCCGTACGTGACGGTGGTGAGCCAATACTCCTGCATAGGCTCTCTGGGATCAAACCGCCAGAGAATCCTCAGCAGGTCCACATCCTCCTGATGGACGTCAATCTGCCGATACATCTTCTCGATGTCAGTGGCGAATACGAATCGGTGGCGGCGCCATCGCGTAAGTACGTCCGTCAGCGCCAGCAGCAAGTTAAGTCCGACCATCAGGTGCTGATTTAACGAATCCCCGGTTGACACTGTGGCTGAGCCATTAAATACCACCCTCAGCTTGGTCGTAGAGCTCGTCGCCCGCATAACGCCGTGATGCAGCAGGTAGCAAACGCGAATCCCGTTTAAGTCGTTGGCGTGGATCGGCGTCATATGCCCCAGCTCAGCATATTGCTTCATAAAATCCATGTACGCGGCATGAAGGGCGGCATCCCGCGCAAACCGGCTCTCCATACTTCGCAACTCGCTCGGCCACGCGACGCGTTCCGGAAAGATCCGGGAGCGACGAGACGAAAGGAAGGCGCACCACGTAGCGTCCGTCGGACCGGCGCGAATGCGTCCGGACGAAATGTCTCTCGCACTCCACTTCCTCCTTCGATAGAGCCGCTGTTTTCGACGGAGCTTCCTCCTGCTCCCAAAACCGGCGTTCTACATTCACTAGATCCTCCTCGATTCGACAATGGTGCGTGTACGCGACGTGTCCGGAGACGGAATCGGCGATCACTCCCGAGAGGATCCATCCCAACGCCGTGTTCTGTGCGACAGGCTCGCGCGGCCCTCCCTTCCGGAGTCCTTCGCTAAGAATCAACGCGTAAATGTTGGCGCCGAGGAGCACGTCGACCGGATCCGCCGAACAGTAATCCGGGTCCGCTAATTCCAAGCCGCGAAGGTACGGCCAGCTAGTCGCGCCAGCTTCGATCCCGCCGGTATAGACCGTGAGTCGCGGAAGCACTAGCGCGGATATCGTAAACGAATGTCCGTCGTTCCGCGAGGATAGAGTCTAGATGAGCTCTTAAAAACCGGGTAACCGGTTAACCGATTAACCGGTTAATAACGATTACGACGGTTCAAAACCGGTTTTGCGGTTTTTACGGTTACGGTTACCCGTATTGAACGATTAATAAAAATTTAGTAGAAATTCGAATAATGAATAATTTTTTCCCAAAGTGAATAACTTTTTATTTCTCTTTAAAAGTATTTCATTGAAAGATTTAAAAACACATCGTAATCATAATTTTTTATTAGACA
>NW_020225300.1:0-8197 GCF_003070985.1 Temnothorax curvispinosus | reverse complement strand
TAATTGTGAAAGGCAACTACAAGTGTAAGTTAGTGAGTGTAACAGGAACGCTGAAATAAAGCTCCAATATAAAGTAAAACGAAGTGAAGTTCATTTAACGACGCCTACACCTTTTGTTCTACCTGCGAACCCGACCGCTTCCTAGTCTGCCCGCCTGTGCCTACCGAGTCCCAACTCGTAAGGTCAAGATATCCCGAAAATAATAAACGTTTTGCCGTAAGCCGTCACCAATCGGCAACGCGGCATAACATAATTTGGTGGCAGCGGTGGGATTGACCAAAGCACCAGGACAACTAGGAAAGACAACAGCAAGCCTGCCTAAGGTACGGTGGAACCATAAGTACGGTGGAACATCTGTGGATTGACCAAGAATCAGATCGACCGGCGGAAATAACCGAGGTACTGAGCGACCAAGGTATCCACAACGGTACTGAGCCAAAAGGGATCGATCAAGGCATCCTCAAGGACACCAAAGGGCGAAAAGAAAATAAAAGGCCAACACCCAAGGCCAAGTGCAAAGCAGCGGACAACGCCAAAGCAGCGGACGACGCCAAGCAACGGACAACGCCAACGCAGCGGACGACGCCAAGCAGCGGACAACGCAGAAGCAGCGAACAACGAGAAGCAGCAACTGCGTTCGACAACCAGCATCTTCACGCCAGGGCCAGCCGCAAACAACGAAGCCTGCGAGCGACCATGCGAGCCGTACTTCTAATGTAAGTCGAGAAAATTTAAAATTGTACTACGCGTGAATGTCGGGAGAAAATAGTCCTCCCCGAACGCCGATAGCCAATGCGTCGTGGTTAATCAACGAATTTTCACCACGGATAAATAGTCCGCGCGCGACAACACAAGTGACTTTAGATAACGTTCGTGTAGCATTAGAAACGCGACACTCGGACAGCGAAACCGAGTTACCGGAAAACGTTGTTACTGAGCGCGAGTTTCCGTTTGGCGAGATTGACGAGAGTCTATTCTCAACCGACCCCATTGACCGGACGGACGAAAAACCGCGTAGAAGCAGACCATACGTTAGCCGAACCCCTAGCAGAGTATCCTTGCGACGAGAATTTTCATTAACCTCTTACGAGAGCGATATATTCGACCCTAGCGAATACTATCGGGAAAAAAACGGCGAAGAGACGCGAACGGAAAAACTCCTATTAGAAGAACGCACTCACACAAGCCAGCCACAAGCGCAAGTTAAGGAAATTGAAATGGCACAGTCACAATCTGACGCACAGTACGCACCGCTATCTACGGAAACGCACGACGTAAGAGAAATATACAATTTATTACGGGAAATGCAGAAAATGCAAGAGGAATCGCGTGAAGAAATGCGTGAAGAAACACGCGAATTACGAGAACGGTTAATAACACTAGAAAATAGTGCACGAAACGGCGACCAAGTAGGAGCCGGAAACGGAAGATATTCGAGCGAAAATTACGGACGGACGGAACACGATATAAGAAATCGGCGTAGTTCCATACCGAATTCTATAACGTTAAAAGAAGCACGAAGCATGATCCCTGAGTTCGATGGGACGTCGCGACAGAAATTACAAGAATTTATAAACGCGTGCACATATGCGGTACATAATATACAGCCTACAGACGAAGAATCATTAGTACAGGCGATTTTATATACAAAATTAAAGGGAAAGGCAATGCAAGATTTTGAAACGCGAGATATACAAACATTCGCTCAATTAAAGCAACAATTAGAAGATTGCTATCAAGCCAAACAGAGCACTACCCATTTGCAAATTGAGTTTAATACGCTCAAGCAAAAGCCTAACGAAAGCGCACATGCTTTTGGGCAACGAGTTGATCTACTAGCCATGAAGCTATATGACGCTATGATAGAAGGAGAAGATCACTCCAGTATGTTTAAACGCGCGATCCAGCAAACGATACAAAAACAAGCTTTGATTAATTTTCAAATAGGATTGCGCGACGAATTAAAAATACTTGTACGTTCGCAGCGATATGCGACGTTACAAGAAGCCATAACGGGAGCAAGCGCGGAAGAAAAGCTCATAGGGCCGACCGCGACAAAAACGGGCGCCTCGCTATACAAAAATAAGCCAGGATATACGAGACAGTCCCAAAATCAGAGCGTACAATGTTTTAAATGCGGAAAAACTGGTCATTATGGACGGGAATGCCGAAGCCAAGGAAACGCATTACCTAAACCTAGCAAACCTGCACAAGTAAATGCACTGCAGAAATATTGCAATTATTGCAAAAAATCGGGGCACAACCGAGATGAGTGTTGGACATTAAAAGGGCGAAGCTACACCCCCAACACCAATAAATTTAGAGAAAACGAAAAAAGACAACAATTGAAAGTGCCGAACCGAAGGAAGAACGCTGACTCTGCAAGCAGCGAAGACGAGCAAGAGGAGGTGAGAGGAAAACAACCACGACCTGCCTCAGAATATCGGGTTACACATATCAAAAGTGTGCCATACGGCCGTACGAAGCCAGAACTGTTATTAACAAGATTACCCATTCGAGAGGTAAAACCCGGAGCATCGAATATGCTATACGACTCTGGTTCAACAATTTCATTAATAAAGCTAAACGCGTTAAAAGATGACGCTCCAGTCTATGAAGATCGCATAGCTCTCACCGGAATCACGGGACATAAAATACACACACTCGGAAAAGTGTATGCGACCATTGAAACAAATAAATTAAAAATTAAACACGCATTTTATGTGGTAGGAGAAGACATGGCCATAGAATACGATGGAATCCTAGGAATAGATTTCCTACGGACACACGCCGCATCTTGCGATTACGAGCAAATGCAATTAAAAATAAAGGAAGAAACTTTCAAATTGCACCCGTATGGAAAGGTCACACTAAAGCCTCGCAGCGAGACTATAATAGAGGCAATTACGGATAAAAATGAAGAAGGTATCGTACAAGCAAGAGAGATGAAACCAGGAGTTTATATTGGAAACTGCCTAGTGAAACCGAAGAATCATATTTGCATTGTAAGCGTAATAAATACTACAGACAAGGAAATTGAAATACCGATTCCACAAGTGACGCTGGAAGAACTAGAAACAGATACGCATACAAAAATACATGCAACAATGACGGGAAAGGAAACTAAACCTGCTGTATCTCGAAACGAACGCATCTGACTAGCATTGCGTACGCAGCACTTAAACGCCGAGGAAAAACGATCACTCCAACACATATGCGAAGAATACGGCGATTTATTTCATTTAGAAGGAGAGCCATTATCGTGTACTGCAGCAGTAAAACACGAAATAAACACACGCGCTGACGCTGCGCCTGTGAATGTAAGACCATACCGACTTCCAAACAAGCATAAAGCGGAAGTAAATCAGCAAGTACAAGAAATGTTAGAAAACAAAATAATTCAAAGCAGTACTAGCCAATGGAATGCACCGTTGTTAGTGGTACCTAAAAAAGCTGACGCAGCCGGAAATCCAAGGCTCCGAGTAGTTGTAGACTTTCGGAAGCTAAACGATCTAACGATAGGCGACTCATTCCCACTGCCAAATATCACTGATATACTTGATCAGTTGGGGAACGCCAAGTATTTTACTACGCTAGATCTGGCATCTGGGTATCACCAGATACCGATGGCCGAACGAGATAAACACAAGACGGCATTTTCGACACCTTACGGCCACTACGAATTTAATCGCATGCCGTTCGGGCTAAAGAGCGCGCCCGCAACGTTTCAGCGGTTAATGACTTCTGTACTAACTGGCCTACAGGGAATTAAATGTCTTGTGTATCTAGACGACATAGTAGTGTATGGACCTAGCTTGGAGGACCACAACAAACGATTAAGAGAGGTGCTACAAAGACTCCGGAAAAACTGTTTAAAATTACAACCGGAGAAGTGTGAATTCTTGCGCAAGGAAGTGATCTACCTAGGCCACATTATTTCGGAGAATGGAATTTCTCCAGACCCGTCAAAACTAGTAGCGATAAAAGAATTTCCTACGCCAAAAAGAGTAAAGGACGTGCAATCATTTATCGGCTTAGCCGGTTACTATAGAAAATTCATAAAAGATTTCTCGAAGACAGCCAAACCGTTAACAAAGTTAACAAAGAAAACGGAAAAATTTGAATGGACTTCAGAGCAAGAAAATGCTTTCAATAATTTAAAAGAAAAACTAACAACGGCACCTGTGCTTAAGTATCCGGATTTTACGCAAGAGTTTGTTATAACTACTGACGCATCCGACCATGCCATCGGAGCAATACTATCTCAAGGAAAGATAGGTGAAGACCAGCCAATAGCTTATGCCAGTCAAATTCTATCACGAGCAGAACAAAATTATAACACCACAGAGAAAGAGTTGCTAGCCATCGTATGGGCGGTCAAACATTTCCGACCTTACGTGTACGGCACCAAATTTAAAATTGTGACCGACCACAAGCCGTTAACATGGTTATTTAACGTTAACGATCCAGGCTCAAGATTGATTCGATGGAGATTACAGCTGGAAGAACACAATTACGAAATTATACACAAAGCCGGAAAGGCGAATGTAAACGCCGACGCACTGAGCCGCAATGTAAAACGAGACGAAGTTGCCGCAGAAGAAGAACCGAAAATCCACACGATAAACGAGGATAATTCCAACGAAGAGGAAGCAAGAATATATACAGAAGAAGAAAAGAAGCAGATATTACATGAGTACCATGATGCACCTATAGGAGGGCACCAAGGCGTCGAACGAACAGTAAATAGAATCCGGTTAAATCATAACTGGCGCGGATTGACGAAAGACGTCGAAAAATATATAGCTAAATGCGAGTTATGTCAAAGAAATAAGTTATCGCGGAAAAATAAAGTACCGTTGGTAATTACGGACACACCTACCAAGCCGTTCGAGAAATGTGCTTTGGATATTGTAGGGCCACTTACGATTACAACAAATGGAAATAAATATTTGTTAACATTTCAAGATAATTTAACGAAATATAGTAAAGCGATATCAATTCCAAACCAAGAAGCAAGTACAGTAAGTAAGCAATTTGTGACAAAAATTGTCTTAGAGCATGGAATTCCAGAAAAAATTCTGACCGATCAAGGCACGAATTTTTTGAGCGAGGTATTCAAAAACACCTGTAAACTCTTGAAGATAAACAAAATTCAAACTACCGCGTATCATCCCGAAAGCAACGGAGCACTCGAAAGATCCCACCGAACATTAGCAGAATACCTGCGACACTACATAAACGAGGACCAAACGGATTGGGATGAGTGGATACCGTTTGCGATATTCGCATATAATACAACGCCGCACACAGCGACGGGGTATACACCGTTTGAGCTAGTATACGGTCACCAAGCTGAATTACCGACAGCACTGACAAAACCACCTAAACTCACGTATAACTATGATGATTACGCACAAGAGTTACGGGAAAGATTAAGAGCGACCAACAAAGTTGCCAGGGAACACGTACAAGAAGAAAAGATTAAAGCGAAAAAACAGTATGATACAAAGACTAAAGAAACCAGTTTTCGTGTAGGTGACAAAGTACTCATGCACGATGAAACGTTACGACGAGGACGTTCAAAGAAACTTGAATCCCTATGGACAGGACCGTACACAATTATCGAAAAGAATTCAGATGTTAATTATACTATAAAGAAAGGAAGAAAAATAATGCGCCTACATGTAAACAAATTAAAACTTTTTATAGAAGAATAACATAAAAAAGGGGAAAGAGAGAAAGAAATACACCCTGAAACAGAATGTCTCTGTTACAGAATACTCGCGTGCTGGAGAGGGCAAGCATTAGCCCAAGCAGAAAAAACGGAACCATATTATAAAATCCAACAATTCCAAAATCATCCAGGGATGTATTACGAGAAGCTTGGAAGAATGCACTATTCCCGGAAGACATGGAAGTTAGTCATTAAATTTGATTTAACAACGCTAAATCGAAGACACGAGCAAATTGAAAAATATCTACAGGAAGCAAGAATTACATGCGATAATAAGATTTTACAATTACTGCATAAGGAAACGTGCCGCACCTTTGAAAATATCGCAAGAAGAGAATTAGACTATTTAACAAAAATCCTCACGCAGATCAACACAATATACAAAACGTCGACAGACGCAAGGAGGGGATTAATGGACGGAATAGGTTCAATAGCAAAATCACTGTTCGGAACGATGGATGCAAACGATGAAAAGCGCATCAACGAGCAATTGCAACTGTTGGAAAAAAACCAACAAACGTTACACCACACAATGCAGAATCAGATAAAGGTGATGAATGCCACCATAGGGCATATAGAGAAATTAGAAGGCATAATGGAACGAAATCGTAATCTATTAGAAAAACGATTTACAGATTACCTTAATAAGGACGAAATAAAAGAACATTTTGAAATTGGCATAGCGGTAATCACAGATCTAATCCGCGACGTCGAGAACATACTTGAATATTTGGCATGCATAAGGAAGGGAACAATGCATCCGAAATTAATGCCAGTAGAGGATATCACCTGGCAATTGAAAGAAGCAAGTCAGCAATTGCCACCGGGATCATATTTCCCGTTTAGAGTCCACCTCGAAGACTGGTTTACGATTGAAAAACACACGACAATAAAGGCATTCTACAAGAATAATCAAATATATACCGTCTTACTTTTTCCTCTAATCACACCACCGCTCTACGATATAATGAGCGTTATTGAATTTCCTGTGCTCACGCGCAAGAATATACTCACATCAGTAAGAGTCGACAATAAAATAATAGCAGTAGACAAAGAAAGAGTGAACTACATGCTTTTAGATGAAGATTATCTGGCAAAGTGTACTTCTACCAATTTACAGTACGTATGCACACAAAATACACCGATATATCGTATAGATGAAAACGCACCATGCGAGATACAAATGTATGTTCAACAGCAACATTACTACAAAATGTGCAAGTTCAGACACACTGTTACAACACAAACAAAGTGGATTTCATTACGACGACCACACGATTGGCTGTATTCAACAGTAACTGAACAGCCAATACTTATACAATGTAATGAACACGAGGAGAAGCAGATAATCAACAACACTGGCAAAATTACGCTGGAAAAGGAGTGTAAGCTAATGACAACCGATATGACAGTACAAGCTGAAGAGACAATATACGAGACAGATATAGAGACATATTTACCCGAAGTAAATATTTCGCTTACATATGACCATGAAACGATCACATTACGGAACGAGACAACAGACGATTTAACTCAGCATCGAGCTGAACTGACAGAATTAAAAACACAAATACAGAAAATGAATACTGACTTAGAGGACGACGACCGAAATTTTTACGTCCGAAAACAATTCATATACCCAATGACAGCGAGCGGTATAATTACATTAGCCATAGTAAGCACTGTAATATACGTATTAATAAAAAAGAAAAAGAACCCACGATCACCACTTACATTATACGACGAAGAAAGATCATTTCGACCATACGGATTTCCGAAACCAATTTTAAAACGTAGTGTAAGTACTAGGTTCTAATAGAATAGTAAACGATTATACCAAAATATTGTACACGGGTGTTATAAAATGTAAAATATATATAAGGGAAAAATATAGAAATGGGTATACAACAAAGTATAAATTAAAGAATATAGCGAAAACTCGCGAACCTCGTTTCCTCTTTTTAACGGGGGAGGGATGTTGTAATCTAAAATTACAACGGGTAATTATTAAATTATTTATAATAAAATTATAGAATAGCCTTTCGAAAGACTTCGAGGAAATTGTCTTTCGAAAGACTCCTCAATTTACGCTGACGCGGACGCGGAAGTTCATCAAGCTTCCGCGTCAATCGAACTATTGCGATATGCATAAGAATGTGCGACAACGCATTTCGACATTCGCGGAACCGCGGAAGTACAGCGAGATTGCGAATGCGCTCGGTCACTGACCGACCTCATTCGGGGGACCGTCGAACCCGGCGGAAAAGTGCCGACAGGGCATAACTCAAAGCAATATAAGGGACCGTCGAAGAAGCCGCGACGGAGAGTAATACACCGGAGACTCTGCCCGTGACCGTTCTCGTAAGTCGTGTCGCGAAGTTCTACATTATAACAAAGCGCGTGCGAGATATAATAATTGTGAAAGGCAACTACAAGTGTAAGTTAGTGAGTGTAACAGGA
>NW_020225299.1:0-10845 GCF_003070985.1 Temnothorax curvispinosus | reverse complement strand
TTTTTAGCTGTCTGAATGTAACGCAATAATACTATAATATAATTCAATAATAATAATCCATTATCTATATTTGCTTAAATATGTAATATAAAGATACAAGGTCACATATAACTGTGTCTTGATATTCACTGTCCATACTAAAAATATACAGTTACTGTTACGTATACTTTAGATTTTCAGTACAAGCAATGAATATTGAAACGTAACTTATATGAAGCAATTAAACTTTTTATTACTCACTTACCTGTTAAACAAAGCTTTTCATGAGGCGTTTAAATTTTAAAACATTTTAATTTTCTAAGAGAAGAACGATGTTTTTTTTATTTCTTTCTTTCTCTCTCCGTTTCTAAAATTGCTTGATGTAACTCTGTAAAAATAAAAAGTTTAATTACTTCATATAGACTGCGTTTCTATATTCATTACTCGTAGTGAAAATAAAGTTTACATAACGGTAGCTAAATTTCAAGTGTGAATAGTTAATATCAAAACATAGTTATCCTTGTAATGTCATATGTCACATATAAACAGATATAAGTAATAAATGAAACAATTTAACTTTATATTCCCTGCTTACCTATTAAATAAAGTTTTCTATGAGTCACTGAAGGCATTTCAATCTTCTAAGGAAGGGCTTGAGCAGAATGGCTGACTTATAATTTTAAGACAATGTTTTATGCTTTAATTCTTTGTCTTTCGTAACGCACAATACTGTCTTGTGTTCTCAAGACTCTCAAGTCTTAAACATTGTTGACAGTTTCGTAGAGCCTAAGCAGAATGGTTATCTTGACAGTGTTTTATGCCCTGAGTTTTATGCCACAATACTGTATAGTATTGTGCGTTACATAAGACAAAGACTTAAGGCATAAAACACTGTCAAGACAGCCATTCTGCTTAGGCCCGAAGTACGAAGCTTTCTATTCTCTTCTTTCTCTCTCTGTTTCCAAAATTATTCGATGTAACTGTATAATAAAAAGTTAAAGTTTAATTGCTTTATATAAACTACAATAATTATCTTTTTTTGCAAAGTAACAATACGTTTTCTTTGCACCAATTGATTCATCTTATTATTCTGTACATAAAAGTGTTAAAGTACAGTTACCAAAAAATGAATAGTTTACGAGATATTTTATATTTTATGTCAAAAAGTACCAGAATAAAATATGAAATATTTCGTAAACTATTTTGATAACTCTACCTTAATACCTTTATATGTAGAATAATTAGAAAAATCATATTATAAAAAAAAAATTATACAATTCTGTATAAAAAAATAACGATGACCTTTATATAACGATTTTTTAAAAATTAGTTTTACCATTATTTGACTTCCTTGATATCCTACAACTTTTGTCTAAAACGTTTTTCCACATCTTCTATATTTTTTTAGATTTCCCTGGAGTATTTAAAATAGCACACCCTGTATATACATTGTTACGTTATTGTATTATAATATTATATCATGTGATAAAATTGGTAATTTTATTGATTTTAATAATAGTACGTAATATAATAACATATATATATAAATATATATATATATATATATATGTATCAGCATAGATACGTAATATACATACATATATATAATAATCTTACCACAAACAAAATAATCTATATGTGATCTTTCCATTTCTTGGTGATTATGTAGTATAACACGACACCCTCTCCGATTTCTTCTTCTTTACTTCTTTTTCATTAATCACATGTTGAGAACTTCTTCACATAACCACGATAACCTGATAAATATTTGATCTAGCTGTCAAAAAATTTATCTGATTAATTAAAATTATTGTTTGATGAATTAGTAAATTATAAGCAATATATTTTTACACATCCATATAGATACACACATACTTGACGTACTTGACGCTGCTTTTTTACTCCTGTCGCATTTTTCCACGCGCACACACACACACACACACACACACTATCTGTCACGTATACTACGTTTACGCGAGCGTTACTTCTGTATGTACTTATATATGATAATTCCTCCACGTAAAGCGGGGTTTTGTAGTAGTTTATGATAATTCATCCCGCGTAATAAACGAGTAAATTATCGTAAATTACTATACAGAAGTAACGCTCGCGTAAACATAATAACGATCACGACTGTCACTATAATACCTATCTCCGATCCGCTGATATTTCGCGTGGCACTTCGATCCTTGCGTGACGCGACCGAAATTCAGAATTAAAGATTTTATATTTATAATAATGATGAGAGATCACATTAATAATAATATTAACCTCGCGACACGACGCGGGACGATTAACCTCGAGAGCTGTCACATCACGACACACACACGACGCACTACACGCACGAAGCTCGCACGAAACTCGCCACACTCCGCGATGACAGTCCCTCACGGGATGAAGCAAGCTACGGCGCGGCAATTAATCGAGATAACCAATCAGCATCGCGGTAAAAAGGCAACAATAAATTCGACTATCGACTTAACACGGCAATTTTAAGATAGGAATACTATTATAGTATAACGTCCATAGACATAGTATTATGGCTGCGTTCCGTTTAACGCTTTCAGCAATATACACATTGCTCTATCTTCATTTGATATTCAATGTGCAACAAAGATAGAATGATGCTTACAGCGCTGAAAGCGTCAAACGGAACGCAGCCCGTGTCCGTGATTGCGTCACTTATTTGTCTCTTGTTTAGCCTTATAAAAAAGAAGGCATTGGAAAATTTCCATTAATTGCAAAATAAACATTCTGCTGAACGCGGCCAATGCCCGTATTCAAGCCGGACGAATCAGCTAGCTTGCTCGCTAAGCGATTGAACGTGATTGGTTGGGATCTAGAAGTAAAAACCAATCATGCGCAATCGCTCGGCGGGCAGACTAGTTTTTTCATTCGGTTTGAACACGGCCATTGTCTCGGTTATAACAAAAACACTGTAACTGCGTGCCACGTGCCGACGTGCCACTGCGTGGTAACAATATTCTGTAAACGGTGTTGGTCGCAGCAGGAGGTGTCTCTCTTGTAAAATATTAAAAGTTTATAAAAATGTGTTTACAAGAAAGTAATAATCAGTAAGTTTTTTTTCTGTTTTTATATCTATTTTTCTATGGACTTACAAGAAAATAATAATACTTTTATAGTAGATTAGAACTTTTATCGTAACAATGAAATGTGTTTGGATGTTATTGTTCTACATTTACACAAGCAAAAGTGCAATATTATTACTTAGAATTGCGAGTGTGTGGATATTATTTAATTCGAGTCATACTTTAGTCTGATGTTTTTATTCAATTCGTCAGATAATTAGTAACTTCGAACAGCTTGATTAATTTTAATAATCCGAATTTTTCCGAGTACTCGATATCTTTGGCTTACTTGAATCTCCAAGGGGCATCCAAATTTTATTTGATATCCTAATTATTTTAAGGTAAAATGATAGAAATTTCATAGGATTATTGATCCGCATATACTAATTATTTCCGAATTACATAGTATTGAGGTTATATCAAGTTATTTATCAACAGCAAGAGCACACGGACTCGTTTTACATATATTTCTATCTTGTTTGGGTTGAGATATATATATATATATATACACACACATAGAGAGAGAGAGAGAGAGAGAGAGAGAGAGAGAGAGAGAGAGAGAGATTGATTGATTGATTGATTGATTAAATTTATTTATGCCCAAACATTTGCTAAAGGGCAAGATATAAATTGCAGATACATAATTAACAAGAGAAGCAATAAGTGCACTACAATGGCTCGTTCAGTGCATTTCATACTTAAACTAACAAATGCAGACATCATGTTAAACCACTGACATAATATAACCTTAAACTAATATTACAACATATATATGTATAACACAGCCACTAACTTATATGACTAGGTAGTGGTGTCATCACACCACCAAATCTTAACCCATAAACCAAAAGCGAAGCTTTAACCAGATTCAGATGCAAACAAATGCAAGCGGAGGAGGTTTTTGAAGACCGGAAGAGAGGACGCGGATGTTATATTATTAGGAAGCGAGTGCCAAAAACGTATTGCAGAGAGACGAAAAGAGTTCCAATAAGTTGTTGTTCTACATGTCGGTATATGAAAGGTCCGTGACGAGCTGGGAAGGCGATCTGATCTCCTAATCGACGAATCAGGTGAAGTGAAAAGCTCACTCAGGTAGTTTGGAGATTGTAGGAACAAGATGCGATAAACCTGACAGCCGAGAAAATACAATCTCCTATTCTCAACCAAGAGCCATCCGAGTCGACGCCTATAGGGCGTAACATGTTCATCGCGCTTGAGATTAAATATGTAACGTATACAGCAATTCACAAGTCTCTGCAACTTTATATTTAACTCATTACTCAAGCCATTATAGACGAGGCAACAATAGTCAACATGTGGTATGATCAACGTCGCAACTAGTTTAATTCGTAGTTCAGTGGAAAGGGAGTTCTTGTTAAATTTTAAACTGTACAACGCATGGTGCACTTTCTGCGATACATGCGAAATATGCTTCTTCCAAGACAGAGTGGGTGTGAAAGTAACACCTAAGTTTCTTACCTCACTAACAAACGGGATAGGTACACTGTTTACCATAATGGGAGGTAAAAGACTAAGATCAATATTTCTTACATAAGCATTACTGCCACAGATCACCACCTTAGATTTAGCCGGATTAAGTTTCAGTCCGTTAGATTCCGCATAATCATAGATAGCATTTGCATCTTTTGAGATTAACTCTAATCCATGACGGATGTTGGCCGGCAAACATGAGAAATAAACCTGAATGTCATCAGCAAATATCATGTGCAGCGCATGCCGCAGCACCTTTCCTATGTCGTTGATAAACAAAAGGAATAAAAGTGGCCCGACCACGGAGCCTTGAGGAACACCCGATGACGTATATAGCCACTCCGAAAAATTCCCAGCGTCATCAACCACAGACTGATAACGGCCTGTTAGGTACGAAAAAATCCACATAAGAACCGCATCAGAAAATCCGATCTCCCTCAACTTGATAAGTAGTATGAGATGTGGAACGGTGTCAAACGCCTTACTAAAATCGAAGAGGATCATAATTGTGATAAGACCACTATCGATACCTTCCCTGATGTCATCGCACACCCGCAGAAGCGCTGTCTGTGTATTGTGACACGGTCGATATGCAGACTGTCTAGGATTAATGATGTTATGCTTGCTTAAGTAATCGGCGATTTGTGAGGCCACAATCCTTTCCAGTAATTTTGACAGCTCTGGTAGATTGGCTATAGGTCTTGTATCAGATGGGGACAATGGAATGCGAATCTTCGAATGAGGGCGGATTAGCGCACGCTTCCATTGAGGTGGAAAAGAAGAAGTTTCTAATGAGCAGTTGAACAAAGCAGTGAGACGCGACGAAATTACAGGCCATGCAATCCTAAGAACACAGAGCGGTATACCATCTGAACCAGATGCATAGGAATGGAGTGGTTCACCCGAGATAAGTTTGAGGATCATATCGGGTGTTACTGCAGAGAACACGAACTCTGGTCTCTGGGATGATCGAGTCATCAAAGCAACAGTAGTACTAAAGTCTGTATACAAGCAAGGTGGCTGAGCATTAGAGACCGAAACATAGAATGAATTTAATTGATTGGATGTGAAAAAGTGTAAAGGGGAGACCAAAGTTGACTTCGCAAGACCTAACCGTGCTAGTTCTCTCCAAAGTTTAGCAGGGTCAGTGATATCTTTGAGAGTATTAAGCTGAAATTCACTTTTAACACGTTTGATATCTAAATTAAGTTGGTTTCGGAAAAGTCTGTAAGTGGCGTAGTCAAGTAAACCTCCGGAACGCCTCGCCTGGTTGTATAGCCGATTTCGAGTACAAATCTTAGCCCTTAGCTCATCCGTGAGCCATCGTACCGGGGGCCTCTTAACCGTAAATACCTGCTTAGGGGCAAACACGTCTAATGTTCGCAGTAGAGTGTCCGACAATCTCACACAAAGCCCCTCAGCATCCACGACGCCTATCCGGTCATCTGGCTCCACGCCAGCTCCACCGGTCACGACGGATAAAGGTTCATTAATTACAGAGTGAAGATGATCACAAAACTCGTTATAGTCAATGGATCTATAACTACGCCTCGTAATGGTACGCTCAATTTCCAGTTTAGTGCTCAGAGAAAGCGACAGCTCTATAAGGTCATGACCAGCTATGAACGGACACTCAGATTTAGTGAACGACATTATTTTTTCGCTGTCATCCACCGCTAAAACATCAAGCCACGAGTCGGCGGAGGCTGTGTGATGCGTAGCCTCCGACTGTACTATATGCATCGCCATATTTGACATGAGTTCGCGGAAATAGTCGGCCTTAAAGTTGCTTGTAAGAAAGTTGCAGTTAAAGTCACCGCCAATAATTACATTTTTATATAGGTGCGATACACTAAGGAGTGCCTCAGTAAACTCACTCAGGAGAAGGCCTTTTGGTCTCCTATAAACCGATGCAAATAAAACAGATTCATCATTCGGTAGACGGATCTTACAAATGAGATATTCGGGAGCATTCACATCACCTCTTGCAGAAGTGGCAATAACCGCAACCCTCATTGAGCTGTGAATATAGCAGGCAACTCCACCACCCCTCATACCAACGCGATCATGTCGGATCAGAAAGTAACCGTCCAGGGCCACGAGATCATCAGCAACCTCAGCATTTAGCCATGTTTCGGACACGGAGATAATGTGGTATACATTAGAATTAAAATGCAGTCTTACTGAGTCTATGTGACCACGAAGTGAATTCGCATTAAACTGAGCTACGCGGAGGCAGCATGCTGAAGCGTGATGAATAGCAGGGGATGTCGCGCAACGTGTTCGGTTCTGTCAATTAATCTTGGCGAGGTCTGAGTCGGAGTCAATAAAGATAATCGGAGCGCCATCAGATAATCTGACACATATTCGACATCCTCTCATCCAGACATACTTATAAGACTTATCTCCAGCAACACGTCTAGTCCGCTGCAGCAAATCATACGTGGCCCTAGGCAGCAACTCATTCACATAAATGTTACGGTCAGAGTCAACGTCACAGACCTCACGCTGTTTAAGAGACCGTTTTACTTTCTTTTTGGCTACTACTGTATCACGGACTGCACCAGAAGTTAGGGTGACTATGAGCGAGTCTGTACCTACGGGGCTCGAAGGACTGTCAGAAGTTACGGTCACTCGCGGTTTCCGCGCCATAGGTCTAATGCCGAGAACGTGGCTAGAGAGGTCTGGAATATCCAATACTTTAAATACATTACTGACCAACTCCAAAGGAGTGATCGACAACCCTTTAGGGACTCCCGAGATAACTAGTTTGTTTTCGTTTTCATCTCGAGTGTGCGGAACAGACCGAGCAGCCTTCAAGTCCCGGATATCACAAGCAAGAGCAGAACTTTCCTGCTCAAGTTTATCGATGCGCAACGCACTCTGGGCAACCGTGTTAGCAATAAGATCAAGTCTATTCAGTTTATCACTAATCTCGACATTAATACGCTTCTGATCTTCAATAAAAGCCGAAAGCTTAGCGTCTGACTCCCTCAGTTGGTCAGATAGTCTTTGCAGCAGCACATTGGTCGCGATCTGCTCCTGCAACTGCGCTTGTCCCTGAGTGGCCGACGATCCACTCGTAAAATCGAAAGAGTGTGCACTCGGTTCAGAGATAGGTGTAAGAGGTGTGTCTAATGAGGCCGCAAGAGACTTGCAGCACGTATCCGCATATTTTGTTGTAGCATACGGTTTGACACAACCAGGATGGAAGATCCTCTTACACTCCACACACTCAAGTAGTTGATTAGCGATCGTCTTTTTACATCTGGCACACGTACGCGGTTCCATAATTCTTAGACGGCTTATGTCACACGATGCAACTACGACGCTCTACAACTATACTAAGTCTCATGCGGTTCTGTAACAAGCGCATGCGCGCCAGTAGACACTTCACGGCGCAGCCAATAGCCTGAAGCCTTCACACAGTCACTCGCACAACCAGGTCGTATTCGAGCCACACGCGTACCAGCAGCAGAGTGCAGAAGAAGCAGGTGTACAAGACACACGTGTTAACACTACCAATCAGAAGAAAGTACAGCAGTTCGCGAGAGAGAGAGAGAGAAAGAGAGAGAGAGAGAGAGAGAGAGAGAGAGAGAGAATGAATGAATGAATGAATTGATCTTTATTAGCCTTCTCGGCTATTTTTTACAACACATAATCTTACAATAATTCCTCTACATGAGGTATAATATATACTTTTAACTTCCGTTTAAATTGTTCGATCCTCTCGCATTGCCTTATATCAAATGGTAGGGCGTTATACATATTTAGACCTTCATAGAATAGACTCTTTTGTCCGCCCCTCGTTCTACGAAACCGCACCACAATATTCTCAGCCTGTCTTGTTTGTCTGTTACTCACATCACCTACTATTTCTATTTTGCTACCTAATTGTCTAGGCATTATTCCTCTTATTATTTTAAAAATAAAAATGCATACATTATATAATAATCTCTGTTTTATATTCATAAAGTGGAGTGCTTGCAGCATCAGGTCTACCTTGGTACGTCGATCACATTGAAGTATAACCCTCATAGTTCGATTTTGCGCAACTTGTAGCCTATTCAGTAATGTGTCACCCATACCAATTAATAACGTTGCACAATACTCAAAGTGAGGTGCTATGATAGACTTATACACAGTACATCGAGTGTACGCCGATATATCATTTCCTATTCTGTTCAGAAAACTCACTTTTTTCCCTATTTTTTTTAACATATAATCACAGTGATTCTCCCAACGGAGTTTACTATCGATCATTACACCCAGATGTTTCGTTATCTCGACACGCTCAATTATAGTTCCATTCAAACTTTTTACTATTATGTCTGTTTTTATTTCTTTCCTTATACTTCTAACTATCATATATTTGGTCTTATCTGCATTCATTTTTAACATATTCACATTTATCCATTTTTCAAGTATACCGAGCACCATATTTAGTTTTATTTCTATTTCCTCACAACTTTCTCCTGTTACACTTGCGGTCGTGTCATCTGCAAATAATCTAAATATACTTCCCTCCGGACAGACTTTAACTATATCATTTATATACAAAATAAACAATAGAGGTCCTAATACTGATCCCTGTGGCACGCCATATACTGTCTCAATTATTTTAGAACACATATCATTGAATCTAACTTGCTGCTTTCTATTACTTAAATACGATCTTATCCATTCCAGTACCACTCCTCTTATTCCATACTGATATAATTTTTCCACTAATCTTACCCTATCTATTGTCTCAAACGCTCTCCTGAAATCCAGGAATAACACCCCCACCATTTTTTTCTCCTCAATTATCAACTTCCATTCTTCGATAAAACTTTGAATTGCTGTCTCACACGACTGCTGTTTCCTAAATCCCGATTGGTATTCGGTTATTATTTCATTGTCATCTAGAAATTTTTCCAACTGTTTTTTTACAACTAACTCTAATACTTTTTCATATATCGGTAACATATTAATCGGTCTATACTCGCTCGCTTTTTTTGGTTTGTTTACCTTTGGTATCGGTATTATCGTGGATGTTTTCCATCCTTCTGGAAATTTACCTGTCCTAAGCGAATCATTTATTACCCCTACAAACTCATCTTTTATCACAGGTAGCACCATTTTCAGTATATCACTATTTATCCCTTCCTCTGTTCCGTTCTTTCGTGGTAGTTCCCTAACGATTTGTTCCAAATCACTTGCACTAATTGGCTCAAAATTTTCCATAATTCCCTTATTCTCAATTACATAAATAGGTCTCCTACCCGTGCCTTCTCTCCCCTTATTACTAATAGATTGCACAATGTTGCTAATACTTTTTACATAATATATATTAAATTTATCAGCTATATTGCATCCTTCTATGTCTCCTAATATTTCAAAATCTACATTATCGATGTTCTCTGAACCCCTTTGCTCACCTTTAATTAATTCTTTTAAAGTTTTCCACATTTTTGTGGGATCACTCCTATTATTATCTATCATATTCTCATAATATTCTTTCTTTTTTGCCCTGATAAGTTTAACTACTGCATTTCTTTCATTTTTGAAAAATTCCCAGTCCTGTTCTTTACCTGAGTTTATTGCTCTACTGTGAGCCTCATCCCTTCTATCTGCTGCCATTCTAATTTCATCTGAATACCACATTTTCCCTTCCCATATTTTCGGAATCTTAAACTTTTTCTTAGGTGCTACAGTATCCAATACACTTACTATACTATTAACAAATCTCTCCGCCCTTATGCTTATATCTAGCCCTTGATCTTGCTCAGTTCTTTCTTCCATTATTCTAAGAAATTCATCTGCATTAAATTTACTATAGTCCCTGCCTCTAAATTCTTTATATTTACTTCTATCTTTATTTGTATTAAATTCTACTTTTAGCCATGTATGGTCTGTGATTTTAGGTTTCTCATTCACTTGTACCTTTATTTCTTTATTCGAAAAAATTAAATCTATCATCGTTCGACTATCTTTTGTAACTCTTGTTGGACAATCAACGTATTGCCTCATCCCTAGGTTTTGCATTACCGTTAATAATTTCTTTGTGTAAAATGAATCTACCATTATATCTATGTTAAAGTCCCCTATCATTATACAGTCATACTTTATTATTAAATCTTCAACCGTATCTTCCAAAAATCTTCCAAAAAGAGAGAGAGAGAAAGAGAGAGAGAGAGAGAGAGAGAGAGAGAGAGAGAGAGAGAGAGAGAGAGAGAGAGAGAGAGAGAGAGAGAGACAGAGAGAGAGAGAGAGAGAGAGAGAGAGAGAGAGAGAGAGAGAGAGA
>NW_020225298.1:0-1388 GCF_003070985.1 Temnothorax curvispinosus | reverse complement strand
TTATTATTTCTTACTGCTATAATCTCGAATTTTTTCCGTTAGGTCCGCTCGCAACTTTTTTTTATTTATTATTTCTTCATCTATTATCTTTATTATAGGTCAAATTTATCGAAACATTGAAGAAAATTGCATGCGTTTAGCGTAGAGGTGCGAATTTTTCAGCAGCGTCGAGGGGATCGATCGGCAGCGCGCGTACAATGTTCGGATAATAGCGTGGGAAACATCCGGTGGTTCGCCAACAAAAATTGTCGTCAGGCAGTTTTCTATCTACCGTGTTAATTTTTCTCACATGCTCGATTATTACGCTGCGACATCGCGAATATTTTTCGATTATTCACAGGCAAAGGGAGCGAACGATGAGTAAAGCAAGTCTAAGGTAAAATACAATATCTGCGTCCCTCTTATATGTACAGTGCATAACAAACGACGACCAAATCGTTGAGATATATTTTTCTTATAGAAAATATATGAGAAATATTTTTTAATATTTTAACAGCAACGTTTCAAATATTTTATTACAAGTACGAGTTATTTATTCTGTGTAACACTATGGGTAAATATACATAAATAAGTATTTATTATTATTATTATTATTATTATTATTGTACAGATATTTACTTCTAGATAATATATAAGAAATTGCATTTTTTTCGTGAGACAAATCAACTTTAAAATCATCAGCGAATCTTTCACTGAAATAAGAGTCATTTCAAAAGAATTGTAACATTTTCTTGAATACTCCAAGAAACATTCTGTTATTATAAAAGTTTTTACACATGCTTTGTGAGTTGCTTCACTTTATTTGGTATATTACATTTATTCTGCGTATTTACTTACCTGTAATCCACACCGACAGATTCCTGTTTTTACAAAAAAGAATTTTTGATATGATCGTAAGAAAAAGATTGGTACATGTTTGATATTCCCACGAATGTTTCCTCTACGCTACTTCTACGCTTACAACTTGACAGATACATTTTCAGATTTGTCTGATGAACATGCAATAGGAGATTGCTGTTTGAAGTGTCTTCGAAAGATACATACATTCTTTATTCGTTGGTCGTTATGATTCGCGCCGAATTCGGCGTACATTTTTCTTACCATTCCGAAATTCTGTAAAGACATCACATAAAGTTTGCAGGCGGTCAAGATAAGCGGATGATAGCGTCGCATCATTATCATTAACAATGCCTTCTGCTCTGAAACAACTGCGTTGTACCATGTAGAACTGAATCTGCAGGAGCATTTTTTTATTATTATTTTGGAAACATTCAAGTTCGGGAATTATAAAATAAAGTAAATGAAATATGTAATATTTCTCTTTCTATTTCTTTTTCTTTCTTTCTCTCTTTCTCTAATAATAAATAAACATTATTAATATAGCAAGT
>NW_020225297.1:0-4763 GCF_003070985.1 Temnothorax curvispinosus | reverse complement strand
CATTTGTTTATTAAATGATGAAGATATATGTTTTTTTTAATAAATAATAATGACTGTTGCCGATAAGCCTGAAAAAAAGATTTGTATATATTTTTCAGCACAGATAAATAAAAGATGGAAATTAAAAAATCGAAAAAAAATATTAAACTTAATTAGGCAATAAGAGCCAAGATTGTCTTCGCTAAAATCTTTTTAATAAAATGTCAATCAAATGTCAATTACAATACGAAAAAAAATAGATCCCGTCATTATCTCATTATAAATTTAGGCTTAAAAGTTGTGGAATCGATGAGTTTTTTACAAAAAATTTTGGAGAAAATCGATCAGTACGTGTTTTTTGTAAATCAACAATTTGTGTCCAAAATTAGAAAATCTTATAGAAATACAGTTTGAAATTTTTTGATATTTTTTATCAAGTGTTAAAAAAAAAACGTCCCATTTGGCCCATTTTTTGTAAAGTTATGGGCGTTTAAAAAAAAGTAACGTAATTTTTCAAAAATCGATATTTTGAAAAGGGTTCGACAAAAAAATTTGAAAAAAATCATGGAGGCTTCTTTCAACCAATACTATAACATAAAAAATTTTCTAAAAAATTGGAGATGCAAAAGCCAAATGGTGTCCGATTTGGCGTGGAACGCCCCGTATATATATATAGGGCATTCCATGACAACTCAACCAATGATTGTCCCCGACTATTTTTGATTTGGCCGAAATTTTTTTGTGTTTTTGTACTGAATGAAAGTAGCTTCCATGATTTTTTTTAGATTTTTATCTCTACTCATACTTAAGTTATGGATTTAAAAAAAAATGCAGTTTAAAATTTGGAAAATTTAAAATGCTTGTAACTTTAAGAAGAAAAAAGATATTGTAAAAAATAAGGTGGTCTTTTCTTTCGTTTTTTACTGTACTTTTTGAAGAAAATATCGAAAAAATGTTTAATGGACAATATGATTGTTTTTTTTTAGGATTTAAGTAAAAAATGTTTGTTTTTCTCAGTGCGACGGTTTTGATTTTTTTCAAAAAAATCTCAATTTCCAGACTTAATTTCGAAATTTTTAAGACGTATGAGGAAATAGGATTCCAAAAACTTCGATTTTTTAAGGGATTTTTCCTTCATTTTTTTCCGAAAATAATTTTTTTTAAATAAGATAGACTGTACCGATGGCTATCAAAAAATTTGATAAATTTATAGACAGCAATCCTGAAATTTCGATCTATAGGTAAAGAGGAAATTCGAATATTTTCTATTTTTTAATTGCATTTTTGCTTGTTTTTATTATTAAATTACTTTTTTTAATGGAATATTATAAATTGGGGAACTTTAACGGTTAGCATGTAACAATTAAATCATATAGTTAATGAAAAAACCACGTATATTATCTGTAAAAATAGCAATCAGATTTATTTGAAAATAAAATAAATAAATAAAAATCAAAATTAAAGATAAACATAAAGTAAATGATAAATATATCAAAAAATTATGCCATATTATATAACAACGTTTATACTATTTATTTATTTTTTTTAATTATCTTATGTGATTTTACATCATTACATCGAGAGAATATTTTCACATTTAAATTTCCATTGTTATGAGGTATAACGCAATGAATTTTTTATGTATCCGGTATAGGTTTAACACTTGAGTTGAAAAATAGAAAATATTCGAATTTCCTCTTTATCTATAGATCAAATTTTTTGATAGCTATTGGTAGTCTATTTTATAAAAAAAAAAATTATTAAAAAAAAAAGTTTCTTAAAAAATCGAAGTTATCGGAGTCCCATTTTCTTATACGTCTTAAAAATTTCGAAATTAAGTCTAAAATTTGAGATTTTTTGAAAAAAATTAAAACAGTCGCACTGAGAAAAACAAACATTTTTTACTTAAATCCTAAAAAAACAGTCATATTGCCCATTAAACATTTTTTTCGATATTTTCTTCAAAAAGTACAGTGAAAAACGAAAAGAAAGACCACCTTATTTTTTACAATATCTTTTTTCTTCTTAAAGTTACAGGCATTTCAAATTTTCCAAATTTTAAACTGCATTTTTTTTTAAATCCATAACTTAAGTATGAGTAAAGATAAAAATCTAAAAAAAATCATGGAAGCTACTTTCATTCAGTACAAAAACACAAAAAAATTTCGGCCAAATAAAAAATGGTCGGGGACGAGAAATGTTACAGCTATATTATGCTGTTATAAAAACATAATCTGTAATATAGATTTATAATGTTATGTTCGTGCAATGGAGAGCTCCGAATTATTAATTAAATCTCCATCAGATACGTCTGTATATTCTCGCTTTTGAATCTGCTATTAATTAATTGAACATTAAAATACGACAATCGTGTTCATTGCTGGACGCACACGTGACTACAGATCAAGAAGTCTTTTCTGGTTTTAACGATCTATTGACATATATGTCATCGGTCTCAAGGAAAAATTTACTAACATTCAGTAGACGACGAAATAAAACAACTTGAGAACTTGGCTAAATAAATATTCGATTTTGGAATCTTAATTTAATTATTTCTTCCTTCTCCTTCAGTGCAATTTATCTCAACTATCTCACCTTCTATTAATTTAAATCATCAAACGAAAACTTCTAATATGCACCTCCCAAGATTGCACCTTGAACAATTTTTCATTATTCTACAAAAAATCGACCTTTGTCCTTAAGGCCAATGACGTAAGCTGATGACCGGCTAATAAGTTATAAGTGTCTTTGTTACGCGCAGCATGATTCTCTCTTAAAAGCGCGGCAACGAGTTCCATGCACGAGAAACCGCGCTCCTCGCCGACTCGTCGATGATCAGTTCTGTATTTTTTTCAGGTGGTAGTCAATCGGTGGCCAGTTACGAGGACCTGAGCTCCAGCAGTTTCAGTTCCGCCAGCAGGGCGTCCCTGGACGCGAGGAGTTCACCGACACCATCGTACGGAGCTGAAAACATGATGGTGTTCCCCGGTGATAGCAGCGGCTCCATTTGAGATTATTTGAGATGCGCAGCCATGCTGCCCAAGTGGCTGCGCTGTCTCAGGTAAAGAAAAAGTGGGATAAAAGAAAGATGAGGAAAAAGAAGATGAGGAGAAGGAGAAATTCTTTTCGGATAAGGAGTTCTTGCGCGAATGAGGAAGGCCGCTTCGCCGTGCGACCACTCGGCTCTGTCTTTCCACGTCCGTCGACCACACAAAACTCTGCTTTTCTAAAGTTTCGTTGATGCGGAATATATCATAAAGTGGGACGGACGCGAGGCACAAAGTGTATCAGCGGGATGGATAAATAAAATGAGAACAATGCGCGCGTATGTGTCTGTATGTGTGTACGAGGACAAATGAGAAATGTTGACGACGGGGAGTGTAGTATCAGAAGGAAGAAGGGTAGATGATAAGGGGAGAGTTCCCAGCCGCACGTAAGCTGGCCGTGACTTTTCTACAAAGTACGTGCAAACGCGCCGACAAATGCGTTTTTCTTTCCGCGAGAAAGTCACGCGCGTTTTGCCATTATCTTGTTTTTTCTCCTCGCCTCTTCGTCTACTCTCCGTTCGTTTATTCTTGCACGCGATTGCGCGAGGGCTATACAACTCTTTAAAAGAGAGAGGCCCCCGTACGAAGCTAATGGCGTAGGAACGAGAGTGACCTTCGTTGCGTACTCGTACGTACATCGCGCGTTCTGTAAGAAGAAAAGGAAAAGAAAAAAAAGAAAACCCGCGCTCCGTGAGAGCCGCGAAACAAAATTCCGTTTCTCGATCTCTCGATCGTGCTACATTGATATCTAAAAGACTATTTTACGAGACAATTACGCTGATTATCGATTTCCTATATTTTTGTACTTTTTCGTATTCCTCTCCGTGGACACGCGAGGATACACGCACGCACGACGTATGTTTCCCGGGTCTGCGTTTGTGATAATTGCATTTTGTACACATCCCGGGGGATGTGAGAGAGTCGGGACTCCCTCGTGCAATTCGTTGGTATGGCAATACTCGCGATCTATTATTCGAATATACGAATATTTCCGTGATTTTCGTGAACATCTTTTCTTCCCCGCTCCATTCGCGTTCTTTCTATTGGCATACTTATCGATTATTTCAGGCGACCTGCGAACGATGCGTTTATTCGACAGAATATACAGATATGTAACTGCGTGCGACAAGTGGTAACATTGATACTTGATCAGATTGATCAAAAATTTAACATTTCTATAAAGAAAGAAAAATGAAACGAACGTAATTGTGGATTCTTTTTTTTGTTTCAATATCGATGAGAAATTGAACGAGTTTTAATTGAATACATTAAATGCAGCATTCGTTAGTTTTAGAAATGCGACATAAATTAATAATGTACATTTGCACCCTTGTCGAATGGAGAACGCATCGTCTGAGGGCTTAGCGCGCCGAAATAAATCCAAGTTTCTTCCACTGAGATATTAAGTATACTTATATCTTAGTGGTTTCTTCGAGTTCGTTTCTACTCCATCGTCCGTTTGTAAGTGATCGATCGTCTATCCCAGTATCCCAGATCAAAGTGGAGAGTTCCCGGTGATTTAAGTTAAAGTATCTCGGCAGTGGAACGAGATGTGAACGAGGTCGGTTTAGCTAGTACTAAGTATCGATCCTGATAGGATTTTGCGAGTACACAAACGTATGTCGTATGCGTGCCAGAGTATACCACGAAAACTTGGCAATTCATATGTATATACATGTACATAGATGTTGCTCTCTCTCTCTCTCTCTCTCTCTCTCTCTCTCTCTCTCTCTCTCT
>NW_020225296.1:0-2243 GCF_003070985.1 Temnothorax curvispinosus | reverse complement strand
AGTTGACCAATCGCAAATCCGGGGAGCGCCTCATACCCCCCCGTGCAGTGCCGCACCTCGAAAATAGTCTAAGTCCCGAGGAGTAATTTTTCTTCGGAAATCGGCAGTTTTCGCAGAAGTTCTGATCGCGTTCTATCGAAGACTATTATAGTCCAAAGCGCTACGATTAATATTTCAAAAGTTACAGCCACTCAAAGTGTGCACTTCGAACATATCTATAATTTCATTGTCGATTTGTCACAAAATGAAAAAGACTGTGTATATACGACTAACTGACATCAACTCTGTTTAATACGAATTACAAGTCGACAATGTAATGTTATACCATCTTTTATTAAAAACTTACCATTCTTCGTAATTTTTTTACGTTTTTAATGTGCATTCTTCTGTTTTCTTAATTATATGATTATAAACATGTAGTCAATTTTAAACCAACTTTCTATTAGAAAGCAACTATGGATTGATTAATCTATATATTTTTTAATAATATACTAATGTATTTTGATGGTAATTAAGTTTGGTAATTAAGGATGTTCTGGAGATACCGTTCCAACCAAAATTATGCAGAAAATATTAAAAACATTAATATTAATGGATTTTCTCCAAGGATCCAAAGACAATAAAATATATATGAATAGTTACGGTACATCTAATAGAGTGTGAAAAACGTAGATGTAGTAACTGTAAATAACTGTTACTATTAAAAAAATTTTTTTTTAAATTGTAAATTATTTCAAATTTTGTTGCTATATTTTTGTTTGTTGATTTACTTGTGTGTAAAATATTATTATATTGGTAACATTTTTTAATGTTCACATTTTTCTGTAAATCCCTTTATAAGACGGATATTCAAGGATTTATAACTTTTTATCTAAAATGTTAATCGATTTGAAACTTGGCCCCGATCGTTGAAACAGAATACAAAATATGATAATAAATTTTCATGAACTTTGTTATATTTTGACTAATTCTCCAGAATACCTTTCAAATTCAATTTATGATTTATAATTTACGTACTGACGTCCACGTTATTACTGTCATAACTTAGTATTAATTATTTTGTTATCAAAATGAAGGCGTTTGATTTATCAGAAATTAATTCTATATCATTAATTCCCGATCATTTATTATTTCAAACTTTATATTACAAAAATAATTGTTTTTAACACCAATTTGTTTAGTGGAATGAAATTGATGATGAAAAAGAAGCGTTATTATCACAAATTCTAATATGTCGAATCAGGAATGAATCAATTGGAAAAAGGAATTTATTGGCAAAAGAAATAATTAGACAAATTTTAGCAAAACTTTTGCATATAAATTCTGTTTTAATGTTATATGTTAGGAACAAAATACAAAGAAATATATAAAATGTATAAGTAATACATGAGTAATATAATATATACTAAAAGAAAATGATAAAAGAATTTTGCACATTGTATGTAAAATAAAATATATATTATATATCTATATATATAAAGGAAGATGTCCTGACTGACTGACTCACTCACTCACTCATTCACTCATCAACGCCCAGCCCCTGAACCGAATTTTTACCAAAAGTATATGAAATAAGGGTAGAATTTTCCGGGGAGTACCACTATGTGTATATTTTTTGTTACCGATTTCCTGGAAATCGGTTTTTTTTAATTTTTTTAATTTTTCGGGAAATAATTGGCCGAATCTCAAAGAATTATAGATCAAACAATTGTCTCACAGCAGCACAGCACTGATCCCGCATGGTGGAAGAAAGTTGACGGAAAAATTATAATTTTATTGAAAGGTAATTCCAGGTAATCCTTTTTATTTGTCATAAATAATTGTACAAAACATAAAATGAAGTTAGTAATAGTAATTTTAAATGTATTTATTTTAATATTTTTGGTCTAAACATTGGATTCCTTTTCATAAAATTAATCTATTCCAAAGTTTGAGGTTATATTGGAAAAGCGTAAAATTAATAAAAAAACATTTTATTAATTATTAGATAGATAAAAACTGATGACTGATGATTGATGATTGATGATTGATGACTGATGATTGATCGATGACTGGACATCGCCTATAACGCATGAAGGTAGTTCGGAAGACACTATACTGTGGTAAGTTATAAATGTAGATAAAAATTATGCAATTTGTAATTATTCATGTTACAATATGAAAATAAGAATTTATTTATATCTTTGCAGAAAATATTGAATATATCCGTCGTGCGCAGACACTCGGCGACGGTGTACAAACGA
>NW_020225295.1:0-1600 GCF_003070985.1 Temnothorax curvispinosus | reverse complement strand
TATATACATATATATATATATATATATATATATATATATATGTATATAGTAAAAGAATACTAATCGCGCAACTCGTATCCTTCCATTAATCTCTTTCAGTCTCGGATTATACATAGAATAGTGAAACTATCGTATATTTAACTTGCTCCTTCTCGTCTTTCTTTCTCTCTTGTTTGTGTAAAAAAGACTACTTTTCTGTTCTTAAAATTACTGCCGTAAGCTTGTCTTAAAAAATTTTTGACTTATATTAAAAAGAAAACGAGATTTGCAAGACATTTCCTTTTGCTTAATACTTATTTTATCTTTACTGTAATAATAATTAATAAAATTATATAATCCAAAGTTACAATGTACGTGGGAATTCAAAATCTTTTTCGACCATGACTGATAATATTTTGAACAATTTTTTGATCAAGTGTCAACATGTACATACATACGCACATAATAGTAACTTAATCATTTTAAGAAACTTTAAATGTGTGTGCTATCCCCGAGGACGTTTGATATATTAATTGGGCATTAATTTAATATTTTATAAAAATTAATTTTTTCTTGTTTACCTTGTATCCTTCCGTGACAAGACCCGCGTTCCTTTTCGCTAGGATGCACTTCATTCTGAGGAGAAAGGCACGTTCCAGCTCGATCTCACCTCGCGAATTCGGTGGCGGGAATGTGAAACCCGCCAGATCCGCAGGGCTCTGCGGAAGATTCAGCACGGAAACCATCTCGTTGCGATCTTCCGGATAAATGTACTCGAATATGCTGTTTCCCGTTAATTCCACCTGCACATACGAACAGTTTCCGTCAATAGTTTCCGGATTAACGTGGACTTCCATTACCTGGCGTAGCAATGTAACATATACACACAACGATGTAATAATACGATACACACAACACATAATAATGCAATTTTGCGCGGGAAATTTTATTACAAATTATACATGCAAGATATTTTCAATATTATTCATTTATTTGTTTTTATATTTTCTTGACATTTACATATTCAGAGATACGTAGTTGTTTAAACATAAACGTAATTGCGTAAGTAAATGTTGAATACATTTTTTTTCTCAAAAAATTGCCAAAATTGAATTATTAATTAGTGAAATAAATGAGGGGATATCTCCCACCTGCGACAAACCTAAGTGCACGCTAGCGGTCTCGCTTATGTACATAATTTTCCCGTCCGGTGCCACGACGAAGATGAACCCGTCCAGTGTCTGCAGTCAGAAATAGCCTGTTATCACAAGGTTAATTCACGACTCATGTGAATTTATTAGGTATTTTTACGCCGTAAAATTTTCTAATTTTCCGCAAGCTGAGAATTGTATTCTGGATTTATATTTGTCTTTATTAATCGGTGAAAGTTAAAAGTGACGATCACTCACTTGTAAGAGATGCGAACCCAGTTCCTTGATGGTGGTCTCTAAGGGATTGTTGGGCGGTGGCACGGCACCCCATTCGTCTCCGAGACCTGAAAAAAACTTAATTAAATCAATCTTCTGCTTTTAATATCGAGCGAGAACACAGGCCTGTTTGAAAATATATGCTTTCTCTTGGTGAAATGTATTGATTATTGCGACTGCTGATTCATTTCTAC
>NW_020225294.1:0-2576 GCF_003070985.1 Temnothorax curvispinosus | reverse complement strand
TCATAAAATTTACAGAACTGTCGAAAATCGGCCAGCGCCTCACCTAAAAACCCGTAAATGCGGCTTTCTTGAAAATTTCTTATATGTTAAATATGGTTTTTATTTTTGAAATAATTGCATTACTGAGAAGTGATTAAAATTTTTTGCAAAACTATGTGGAAAAGTCGAAAAAATACGATCCGGTCGGAACTGTTATCTTTCTTAGACAGGTGTTACAATTTGGGCACTGGATTTTCAAAAATCGATTTTTTGCTTCTAATTGCTAGAACTATTGATATATTTGATATAGAACTGTAGAACTATTGTAAAACAAACTAGAATTCCGAAGAAATAATTGATTTTCATGATTTGGTGCGCTGCGTGAACTTAGCGCACCATATTTTCAAATTCGATTTTTTTTTATTTAATTATCGGAACTATTTAAAATGCTTATATAGAACTCTAGAACTAGTCAAAAAAAAGTCAGAACTCTAAAAAAACTTTGAGATTTTTAGGTATGGTGTGCCAAGTTCACAGGACCAAATATGCCGACTGTGTTCTAGAAGTATTTACACAAATTGAAGTAGAGCAATTATGTAAAATAGTCCGAAAATTAGAAAACAAAGCAGGTACAGAAGAAGGTATAACTGTAGAAATAATGAAACATGTAGTAGAAGCAGCAGCAGAGAAAATATGTCATATACTAAATAAGTCACTCGAAGAAGGAATGTTCCCTGAGAAGTGGAAAGAAGCGATTGTAGTTCCGATACCCAAAATTCGAGGAACAAATAAAATTGAAGAATTCCGACCGATAAATAAATTGCCAGTATACGAGAAAATATTGGAGATAATAGTTCAGAAACAATTAGTAGAATACTTAGAAAATAATAAATTGCTTAGAGAATGTCAATCGGGCTTCAGGGCAAAGCATTCATGCGAAACTGCTTTACAGTGGGTAGTTTCGGACTGGAAAAGAACAATAGGGGACGGAAAAATGATAGGAGTGGTTTTCTTAGATCTAAGAAGAGCATTTGAAGTAGTGGACAGAGAAATCTTGATAAAAAAATTACAATGGTATGGAATAAAAGGAGCAGTATTAAATTGGTTTAAAAGTTACTTGCAAAATAGATCTCAGAGAGTAAAATTTAGTGGGGTTCTGTCAACTCCCGTTAATGTAGATTTAGGTGTTCCTCAGGGGTCAGTTTTAGGACCTTTGTTATTCCTATTATATATAAATGACATTATAGAGGCTATTAATGATAAGTGTGCAATAAGATTGTTCGCGGATGATGCGTTGATTTATACAACAGGGTATTTTAGTATAGAAATTAATAATAATCTCAATGAGCAAATGGTGAAAGTGGAAGAATGGTTAAAGATAAATAGGCTGTATGTTAATGTTGATAAGACTAAGATTATGTTAATAAGAGGAGTTAGAAAGAAAGCAATAGAGGACAATTTAAAAATTAAACTGCAGAATAAGGTACTAGAGATTGTAAGTGAAATTAAATATCTAGGAGTAATAATTAATAAAAATTTAAATTTTTCTAAACATGTAGATTATATTAGTAAAAAGGTAGGAGCGAAATTAGGTGTTATGCGGAGAATTGGGAGGGAACTATCAGCAAACATGAGGTGCTTTGTATATAAAGCAATAAGTAAGTCCATTGTTCGAATATTGCTCATCTATACTAGTGGGTATAAGTAAAACAAATTTGGAGCATCTACAAAAAATGCAAAACCAAGGGATGAGAATAATACTTAGATGTAATAACAGAGTGAGAATCAGTGATATGTTAGAAGCACTACATTTTATGTCGATAAAAGAAAGGATCGAGTACAATACATGTGTACTCATATATAAAATTGTAAATGGGTTATGTCCCATATATTTGCAAAATAATATAGAATTAGTGCAATATAGAGAGGGTGTAAGTACACGGCAAAAAGAAAATATTTATGTCAACAGATGTAGAACTACGGAAGAACAGAAAATGTTATGGTATGAAGGAATGAAAATGTACAATGCGTTACCCAACGAAATAAAAAGAGAAGACAGATTGCCGCATTTCAGAAGAATGGTAGCGAAACATATTCAGATAAGAGAGAGGGGAGCAAATATATAATATATAATAGAGTTGCGTAGTAGGCTACTTTCAGAGTTATTAATTTCAGATATTTATTACTGTAATGTATAAGAAAACTTCTTATGTAGCTATTGAAGCTAATAAACGACTATCATCATCATCATCATCATCATCTATCCAGAGCTTCCTATTCGTTAGGATCACTGATCTTCCTTTCTGCCTTTCCTGTCGCTCTTTTCTATATGAGGCTTCTTTTCTTCTTCTCGGCTCTCTCCCTTTTCTCTCTTTCGTCTTTTCAAAAAAAAAAAAAGGAAAATGATTAGTTACGTGAAAAAAATAAATTAATTTTTATTAAAAAGTAGAAATAAATTTTTTATTGTAAAAATAATAAATATTTTGTAAAAAATAAATTACTACTTATTTCAAAATTAATAATTGGTAGAAAATAATCACGAATTTTTTCAATAATAAACAATAATCTCAGATAAATTACTTATTTTACAAATTATT
>NW_020225293.1:45638-61761 GCF_003070985.1 Temnothorax curvispinosus | reverse complement strand
GTCATTGCAAAACAAATTGGAGATATTGGGATATCCTGTATGCGCGGTGGCGGCGGCGCTGCGCCGCTCAATTTTTCGATTGAAATTTCTGATCGGAATTAAATTCGATCTTTCGCTTAATCGAGTAATTATTATAAATATATTTACGGATAGCTTTTACAATAATTCGTTACGAATAATTAAGCTCGCGCGTAATTAAATCATTTTTTCTATATTTATTTTGATATTCTAAAGCTCGAACGTGTATTTCATAAAACTTCCTCTGCTTTCTTAGCGTATATTACAACATTTATTTTCGTCTTGAAATTTATATTTGAAATATTTGTCGAAATAAACAAATGCCGATTGCATATTTCTTAGTTTTGCTTCGAGCAAAATATAAAGTCTACTTTGGGCGAGCTACACCTAATTCGGATTTTAGGGAGGGAAGGATAAATTTTGTTTATAATTCTACGCGTCGCGTATTTTTAATTTTACATTCAACCCTTCGTGGTCTACAGTTTTATAATGGTTACACCGGGGTCAAAACGATCCCAGTTACTTTAATCGGCTACCGTATTTACAGTTGTCATTATTTTGACTTGGAAAAATTCTAAACCTTCTTGAAATGTTGTAAAACCTGCAATGTTAATTTTATTAATTTAATATTAACACATTGAAAAAAATCGTAAAAGTTGATATACAAAAAATGACTTTTTCTTAAAAATTTGCAATTTTTTAATTACTGATATTTTTAGCTAAAAATTTATGACTGTATGAGATGTGACACTTTGGAAAAAAATAGTACGGCAGTGTGCGTTCCAAAAAAGGTATTTATTTTGCAATACGAAGTGGATAATTTTCGGATAAAATAAACAAGCAATTCTGTAAGAAAGAACGTGTTTATTAAAGAGTAAAGATTAGAAGTTAGTGTAATTCTTTGAAAAATTTTTGGGATTAATGCTGACCCCTAGTGATCAGGGGGTCTATTATGTATCTTTTCTCGAGGTAAAAATGCGAAAAGTGAACAGATTTACTAGATTTCGACCAATGAAATCGTAGATACTCTAGTGAATTCTCTCACTTTTCTTATTTTTATCTCGTGAAAAGATACGTAATAAGCCCCAGGAAAGGATAAGTATGTTAATATGTACTTATACAGGGTGTCCGAAAAAAACCGAACACCGTTTTACTGTTAGATTTTGTGGAACATTCTAAGACGAAAATTCTTATGCGAAAATGTCGAGGCTATAATAGTTTTTAAATAGGAAGCAATTACAGTTGACCAATCCGTTTGCGAAAATTTCGCGCGCTCAGGCACGGCACAGCAATTGAATATGCTTACCATACGAGAAAAGTCACGCGCCAGCTTATGACGCACTTCAGATAAACTTGACAGTTTGATGTATACATATTAATTATTATTTCATAATGCTGACATTAATTTTTATGTATAGTAAATTAAACAATCACAGATAAATAAAATTAAGCTTCAAAAGTAATTTCTTTGTCATATGTAGAATTATACCAATATCTGAATATCTAAAAACTAAAGGTCGAACACAACTCCTGTGCTAATTCTAAAAACTAAGTTAATGTACAAGAACACCCTCACTTTCTGTGTGATGTATGTACCATGCCTGAACGCGCGAAATTTTCACAAACTAATTCGTCAACTATAAGTGATTCTCATTGAAAAACTATTATAGCCTCGACATTTTCGCATAAGAGTTTTTGTCTTAGAATGTTTCACAGAATTTGTCAGTAAAACGGTGTTCCGGTCTTTTTGGGACACCCTACGAATACGAATACGAATACGAATTGTAGATTGTTTAACGCGGTCTAAATAAAAAGAAAATTAAAAGAAAAAATAGGTTCGGAGCAATTCTTAAAAACGATTTTTAATTGTGTAGAATGTTAATGTCTTCAAAGTTGGTTTTTTTAGAATTTATTACGATGTTTCATCTATAAATCTCTTTCACTGTTTATCTAGAGCGTATTTTTTCTCGTTACTCTCGAATAAATTTACCTTCTCGCATTATCGGGAGGTCGCGACGTGTACCAATAATGCAATCCCGAATTCGTTCATTGACCACTGAAATATATACTAACTAGAACGAGCGCTGGGCCTGCCTGTGCGATATGAGAAAGAGCATGTCAAGGTGTCTCGAGCAACGCTCTGTTTTTGTCTGGTCTTCTTGATTGGCCTGTACTTCATCCCCACTCCATCCTTCCCACTCTTGACTACGTTGTGAGTTAGACAAGGAGAAGAGAGGAACTTAGGACTTCTCTCTCATATCGCTCGCCTACCGTGGATTTCTAAGGCAGCGCTCGTTCCAGTTTGTATATATTTCAGTGTCATTGACATTTGAGTTTGACATTTGTCGCACGTCTTGACCAATCGATTTTCTGGCCTTAGTATGCATTTTTGCAGGACCGATTAGCTGGAAAGATCAGCTAATTCGAGATCGTAAAGATGGTTATGCATTTTGAGTAGTTTCGCCGGATCCGCTTGTATGTATTTAAAATGAACAGCCGATTTTGCTGTTGTTGGTTTATTATTTTGAACCTGAATTGTCCTTACGTTAATCAAACGCAGTTTACTACAGCTCGCTTCCGAATTTATTAATTTAAAGAGACTGTGTTCGCGGCCTCGCCTTTAAATTTAAAAATCGAGAAATGAGATAAAATACTTGTGTATGTTATGCAGATAAAGATATTTCCTAGTCCCTTTTTATGTAAGAATGCAACAGTTTAATTAGACGTTATAAAGTGTTCTTAATAGATTGTTGTTTGACTGAAAAGACCACATGAAGAGATTAGGATAAAGCTTCCCTAATATTAATTTTTTCACTTCTTGGATACACATCTTTTTCGGAAATTTTCTTTTACAGGACACCGCGTATACTTCTGTTTATTTACTGACTGTAAGATGTTTTTCCCAAAGCTTGGAACAAAAGTCGAAGAAGCTCCACACTAGTACTTTTGTATCCTAAACATCCTGTTATTACATCTTGTGAGTGAGAAACCGATTACGGTTGTTTTTCTTCCATGTATTTCGCATTACGCGTCATTTCTTCTTACACAAAGGTAACACAAGAGTGATTCATGTTCACGTGAATGGATATAAAAATATTGATTTTCTCATTTACCTCTCCCCCCTCCTGTATTTATAGCGATGTTCTTGTATCTATCCGGCATATAAAGTTGTGCAATACTTTCGCCATATTGTACCACCCGACCACCCCTATACACACGAAGCCACCAGTTATTGTTGTGTGCGAAGGCTGTAGAGGCTAAAGGCCTTTACACATAAAATGCCGTAAGGACGTAAAACGTAAGCGTAAGAAAATCGATCAATCCCAATCAAGTATTTTCCCCTACTGAGGTTACGGACAGCACAATACTTGATTGGGATTGGTCGATTTTCTTACGCTTACGTTTTACGTTCTTACACGATTTTATGTGTGAAGGCCTTAAAGGAAGAGAGGGCGGAGGGCATAAATTGCGAGTGGGGATATACTGCAAGTATAATTATCGTCATAATTTCACTCGAGTTTTCTCTGCGATCTTCTATCCTCGATAATGTCGCACGATACAGACGCGGTGGAAGTATATTTTCGACGTTATCAACAAAATCTTACAGTAGAATCGAATCGATCAGGATCACGATTAAAAGAAAAAGATGCTAGAACAGGGAAGAGTAGATAGGAGTAATTAGTAGTATAGTTGCCTGGGAGGTATGAGTGAGTTTAAGTTTTACTTCGTAAACTAGTCCCCTTCTTGGCAAAAACTGAAGTTAATAAAGATTGATTGATTAATGTATCATCTATGGAAGAATACACGATAGACTCCACCTTGCGGGAAAAAATCGAACTTTAATTAGAGACACTGTTTTGTTTTGTAAAAGTTGATGTTATAACGTCTGACGATACGCTGAGAGATATGGTCTGGAGTTAAAATAGTGTAAACCGCGCGGAATAATGTAATTGTTTGTGCTTCGATTGCATCAGCAATGCGTGACAAAATGCAGTTTGCGATTAAATAGCAATTTCACCTTTAATAATATTGCGCAATGAGGAAAACAAGATAGATTGATTGCTTATTGACACCATACGGTGTACGGGCACGCACTGTGAATTTTCGTCGTCTGTCGATCGACAGGCGATCCTCTTCTAAAAAGGAGATGTGAAGTTTATTGTTGTCGCTTTTCCGCGATGCCGATTGGTTCTCTTGCTGCGCTTACTTCATTTGCAGCTGTCATTGTATATTTTGACAGTGGTGTGTATCAAGGAGTTAATAGTGTAATAGTAATAGCATAATGTTAAAGCTAAATAGCGCGCGCGAAGCGCGCGTCTGTAGTGTCTAGTATATTAAATAGTAGCATAGCAATCACACGTGGGCGAGTTTCCTAAAGGAAAATAGAAAAAAGAGAAATACGATTTTGCCTCGCAAACCGCTTCGAGGAAAATAACTTTCTTCACGCATACGACCACGGGAAATAAAGTTCCGTTTCCATTTGCTCGTCATCGTTCCATTTGCATGACGAATGCGTGTCGCGATTATAAGCATTAATTTTTTTTGCGAATAAGATTCGTATTTCTCTTTTATCGTGGTATAAGTCGCGTGTGTATTATTACGAAGTTATTATGATTTTGTAACTTTAACATAAATTTTCATAAAATTTTATCTAACAGAACAGCACTTTTTTTATAACGTTTAAGTGTAGTGACGGGCACAAACCGTCACGATAAAATTTATCTCGTGGAATTTCCACGAAAGAGTCTCGTTTCCACTGTTGGGTGAAAACTTATGCTAGGTTTACAATGCGAGTCGTAAAGTTGTGAGTCGTAAGAATTGACCAATCACAATCGAATTTGAGGAGAATAATCGACTGTGATTGGTCAATTCTTACGACTCACGACTTTACGACTCGCATTGTAGACCTAGCATCTGCATCAGTTAGGTTGATTCACACTATACGGCACGGACCGTCACTGACACGACAAAACATTAAATAATGCGTTTTAACGAGATTGTCCACACTAACCGGCACCGACCTGTACGTTCCGTCAACGGAACGTACCGACATTGACCGACATTAGGCCCGGTCTACAATGGATGTCGGAAGTCGGAGTCGTAAAAAATTGACCAATCACAATCTATTATTCAAAGAATGTTTTGACGGTTCGTGTCGGAACGTGTCGGGACTTGTCGGTGGCGAGTCGGACAGTCTAAACTGAATAAAGGTGAAGAACGGACGCAATTAACAAGATGGACTAGGAAAAATTAATTGAAGTGGTTGAATCTTGTGAGCCATTATATATGTAATGAGCCATTCAAAATATAGTGATAATATATTTAAAGAAAATGCTTGGAGAAGAATTGCGAAAGAAATGAACCAGCCAGGTAAGATGAATATAATTTATTTTATTGTACTAATAAAATAGTTTTTATAAAATATTTTTTAATTTATTGTGTCTTGCCATTCAACACGGCCATGTTTTGTCATAAAAAATTCCTTGAATGCATCTCGAACAGTAAATGCAGTATTTGCTGCACTTCCTCCTTGTCGTAGTAAATTTTGTAAACCAATGTCAGTTCTATGCGCGTGGTCTTGTTGTATGGCATTAATATTATAGTCTCGGATATAATTGTGCAAAATGCACGTAGTCAAAATGATTTTATCTGCATTTTCTGGTTTTAACTTCAGTCTTCGATTGTAAAGCTGAAATTTTTGACTCAATATTCCAAACAACATTTTCCGACACTCTTCGTGCACGTGAGAGACGGTAGTTAAAAATTCTTTTTGATCTATCTCCTTGAATTTGAGAACCAGGATATTGTCTTAATAAATATTTTTTTAACGGAAATGCCTCATCGCCAACTATGACATAAGGCATAACATTCTGCGTATTAGGAAGCGCATTATCTTTCGGGATATTCAATTTATGTTTTTCGAGAGCTTTGCCCAATTTAGAATTGGCAAATAGGCCTCCATCGCTATTCTTACCATATCCGCTTATGTCTACCGCGATAAAGTAATGTGCATCGACTAATGCTAAGAGAACAATGGAAAAGGTTTTCTTATAATTAAAAAACTGAGATCCACTATTTACGGGAGCTTGAATGGTCACATGTTTCCCATCAAGAGCGCCTAAACAATTTGGAAAATTCCAAATATCCCAAAATTCTTCGGCAATTTTTTTCCATTTATCCACTGTAGGTTTTGGCATTGTTAGTGGCATCAAATTCTCTATTATCGCTTCGCATACTTGAATAACAATCGATTGCACCATTGAATGTCCGAGTTTATAACTGATAGCTATTGTTCTATACGAATCACCAGTAGCTAAGAACCTACGAAATATAAGATAATAAATAAAAAATTATAAAATATCAAATATACTAATAAATATTAATATTAATATAAACAAATTGTTCGTTTTTTCCAGCGACTGCTTGTAAAAAAACATGGACGAATGTTCAAGATTTTTTTAGAAGAGCGTTAAAAAAAACGTGAAACAAAAAGTGGACAGGCCGCCTCAAAAATAAAAAAATGGAAATTTGAAGATGAATTGTCGTTCTTACTACCATTTATGCAAGAAAGAGACATGCAGTACGTTAGAAGATGTCAGTGATGATGATAATGAAGATGAACCGAATGAAGACGAATATGATGATACAAACAATGAGAAAGAAGATGATAGAAACAATGATAAAAGAGATCGAAACGATGATAGAAAAGATGATAGAAACGACGATAAAAACGATGACAAGGATGATAATGTGGATGAGGAGTTACACGCTGAAAATGAAAAAAAGAGAAAACAAAAAGAAATTGACAGAAAAATTATCACTAAAGCTAAGAATAAAGAAAATAAATGTCAAACACAACCAGAAACGGCATCAGCAGTGATGATAAAATATTAGTTGGAGAAAAAAACTGCAAAAGCGCAAATAACTCCACCGACTCAACAATTTAATGCAATAGACACGTTTTTTTCAAGTATTGCAGCAACGGTAAACAGTTTTTCTCGTTACTATCAAAATATAGCTAAATGACAAATATTCTCCATTATCTCTGATCTTGAAATGAAACAAATTTTAGAGCAACCTCCTAATGCACCTATACGTCAACATTCTGCCGAATTATATCACACTAGGCCGTATGTATCACGTCCTTTATCATCAATATCAGTATCACCATCGTCACCGTCAATGTCAACTATACCAGCATCTCCTTCACCTTTAACAACTCCAACTCCATTGCCATCATATTACGATATGTCAATTCCAATGCCACATCTCGGTGAACAAACAGATTATACATAGACAATGTAAATTTAATAAAAAATGTTTATCTTAAACAAACTGCGTCTTTCTGTCGGTGAACGTGCCTCACGAAACGACATATTTTCTTTTTGTAACATAGGCTCAATTAATTTTAATAATTCAAAAAACTTGCATTGCGGCATTCTAAAATATTGGTAAAATTTGTCTTCATATTTTAAGGTGATGCTGGAGCCGTCTGTATAACCGACAATATTACCATTTTCTATGTTATCGACCTATATCTGTCCTTGTATAGACAAGGATATTGACAAGGATAGCACCTAACATTGCACGCATACATTTGGAAAATTTTTGTATTTTTGTGAAAAAAATCTGCTGGTTAAAATTTTTGCGTTAAATAATAATCAACACATACATGTGTAGATTTAACATATGTCTGCTATGTTAATTGAACTTAACAAATATAAAATGTAAAATTATTAAAATAATTTAAAAAAATATGTTAAAGTAACACAATTTGAACGTATTTATTAAATGTGTTAAAATTTACAGAAAAAGAGTGTTAAGGGGGTCGTCTAGTCAAGAGGCTGTTTTTTGGGGGGAATTGTTTGTAAGGAATCATAAGAATACACTTTTTTGAAACTTTTACATCATATTTATTGATATTTGAAGAGTATTTAGAAATTTTTCCAAGTTGATATATGGTCAAGAATCCGCTGTACAGCGCCCCAACGACAGCTGTGTAAAAAAACGGTACCCACGATTCCGAATCTCCAGTTCATCCTAAAAAAAAAAAAAATTCTCTTAATCTGTGGATGTGTGGCTATCGTGTGAACTAGAACCAAATAAAAATATTAAAATTTCAATTTTTGCCAACGTTTTGAAAAAAAGTTTCATTAAGACTGTCTTTCGTTGTGCGTCGTGTCGATGGGATCTCGTCTTATAGATCGCTCTGCACAAATTATTCTCTTTGCCTTATTTTCTTATTATTCGGTTTGACTGCGATGTATTTTTTCTCCAGACTAACTGATTTGGACCTTTTAGTCTCACTAAGTTTCTGTCAAATTGAAACAGTAAACTCACCATGTTAAGGGACAATATATATTTTTGATATTAATATTATACCACTGAGGATGGCTCGGACAGGAGCCAAAACGTTTGGAATTTTGTAATTCGAGGAATAAATCACATTTATATCTGAACGCACCGTAATCCGCGTTGTGACCCTTACAGCCCTTTCTACTTATATTTGTAAACATAACATTTTTTTATATTTACATTTAACAAAAATAAAACGTTATGTTAACATAAATCTTTTGTTAAAAAATAAACTTTTAAATAAATAGTGTAACTTTTACACATTATACTAATCAAAAGTTTGAGTTGTTACATTTGTAAAATGTAAAAAGAACATTTCTTATATGTTAATTTCAACATAAAAGTTATGTTCGTTGTACACACACGTAACTTCAACGTACGATCAAACGTACATTTTTTTTCTGTTGAAATATTAACATAGTATCAATGTTACCATTTAACACATCCATATTATGTTAACGTAACACAAAAATTTGAGTGGACTGTTTTGGACATGTGATTTATGTTATATTTAACACAAATTTTCCAACTGTGATACGCACGATACACATCGACCGTATACTTTTATATTACGCTTCCAAATCTTGATTTGGGGGGTTTATGTTGTTTTTATTGTTGTGCACGTCAGGGGAACTTGTTTTCGCGTTCGTACCACGGGTATATCTCTATATTATATGAAATACATCTTGTGACGAGCTAACAGCAACTCGAGACGCCATATTGGGATAAAAGTAGATAAGGAAATCTGTACTTCCGTAATTTTTTCTCGTTTTCTATATAAAATCGGAGTTCCCCTGGATCCGTAATGTATGTACTGCACGTCTGGAAAAGGATTTTTAATTCTGTCAAATTAATATGAAGCTATGTGACGACAAAGAAATGCCGTAATACGTGGTAAAACAGACGGCTCCAGCATCACCTTAATAAATTTTAAAATATTGTCCAATGCTCTCCTTCAAGTTTTCTTTGTTTTAATATAGGATGTACCCATTTTCGATTCTTTTTCTTCATTTTTTTTACTTTGCCTTTATCTTCGTTTAAAAGTAAGGCCATAATAGCCAATTCATCATTGCTAGATGATCCATCCATTTTGTGGTTGTTATAAAACTGACGGTCGATTGCCGAAGCATCTGAATATACGTAAAATTTGTCGTGCCGGTGCCGGTACGTGTCGTTGCCAGAATGTGACGGTCCGTATAGTGTGAATCAACCTTATAAATCTTTCTGTTTTTTATTTTTTTCTTTGGAGTCAAATGAGTCGGATACACAAAGCAATCGAATTTTATTTCTCTCATTTTATCGCGAGTTTTATCTCGTGTATGCGTTTCGACGAAGCCACTTTTTCTCTTTTCCCACTCCGAGTATAAAACGGGTTACAACGTGTGCAACAAACTGATGCAAGTGCATTCAGATCGCCGCATCGTCGCGTCGTGACACGCTGCGGCACGATCGACCGCACACGTGTCATTTAGCGTATCCTCCACCACCCACTTGCGTGTTTCTATGACCCAGGTCGTGGGTGGATACACGACTGACGTCGTCGTCGTATCGTGACGCCACGATCACGCGTCAATTACGGTTGCATAACCCTTATAGAAGATTATAGCGGGGAGCACACACTTCTGCACAACGCATAATGCTTAAGCATAAGAAAATTGATTGGTCTATGCTATGATTTCCTTATGCACATGTGTATGGACCAATCAATTTTCTTATGCTTACGCATTATGCGTTGTGCAGAAGTGTGTGCTCCCCGCTTATCTCTCTCGTTGAGAATCGTAGAGTTGCATAAAATTTTCCTTTTTTTCTCGCGGGTAACGGAAAACTTCGGAGCCTGTTGACCTCATTTGCTACGTCTGCATTTGTTTGTTTGTTATCATAATACATAATTCATGAAATATTTGTATTTGGAGAAACGAGATAAAAAGATCTTGTTGTTTTTTATTTTTCCCCAACGTGAGTAATTGCAAGCTTTAAATAACTTAAGGAGAAATGAAGTAAATTGCCTAAAGATGCTTACAAAGGTAAAAATGTCTATAATACATAAAAATTCTTTAAAGATTCGGGAAGTTTTTAGAGATATCATTGTTAAGAAGAGAAAATACATTCCTTCTCTCTTCATGTTAAGTTAGCATACTCTGGAAAATGTTTTTTTTTTACTAAAGAAAATGAAAAACATTATTTTAACATTACAGTGTTATTACAAATTAAGATTGTTGTTTCGAATACATTTATGATTTGTTTGTGCCTTTTTTCCCATAAGAAGCCAATTTCATTATCGTGCATTTACCTAACCTAAATGCATTTGCCTAACCGGCTTTAGCGGTCATCACGACGAGCTGATCCCATCCGGATTTTCCAATCATATTGTCCGTGATCTTGGCGAGCGACGCCCGAGATCGGTGCAATGGCGAGGTATCTTTTACCCTGGAAACCTGCCAACTTCCTCGAGGGCAAGGACAAAGGCTGCAATAGATCACGCCGCCATGCGTTACGTTGTTCCTGGTATAGGTACTATCACATTAGCTATTGCATCGCCATTATATTTTCATTCTTTGCCCCGTCCTTTTAACGATACATTTACATATTTCGTGAATAATACGTCTCGCCCACGCTCGCAAAATCTCGAGATTGTTTGCATCGCGACGCAGTTATCCTAGATCTGTGCTTACTAATCCAAGTTTTATAATTGTGGGTATTGACTTGGCGTGTACCGGCGTTCACTTTCCTTTGCCACCAGTTTATACTATCTTTCTTTTTCTTAATGGAGAAGGAAGGTGATAAACGCTGACACACGTCAAGACAATGTCCAGAATTATGGACTACTATAGATAGATTCAAGATCACGAATTAGCGGGTGGCTTCTGATCGCAAATATTTCGCAAGCATTTTCCTAAGATACAGCTCGTTCATGTTCGCTTCAGACAATACGAATCCTCCGATTTTCAACGGTCCCCCGGGAATTCTCTGAGGTCTACGAGGCTATAGTCGTTACTTACACCTCTCGCTGGAATAGTTATTGGCCAGTCCGACCATGCGTGCCCGTATTCGACTTAATTATTTATTCTAATACTTGGATATATTAACTGTTTCCATTTGCAATCATTTTTAAAACCTTGAATACGTAAGAAAGGTCTTTGTGATCTCGTAATATAAATTTTTTTCCATTTTTATATTTTCGATCAATTTTTTTCCAGATAATTTTTAGAAGAATCCCAAGGCTATTTTTTGAGTGTTTAATGCAAAATTATTTAAAGTCATGCAAACAAGAATTAAAATTAATATTTGCTACAAGTGAATGTCAAGATTGAAAAAACTGAAAAAAAGAAAAAGGAGACATATATCATACAAGGATTCAAATTTAAAGCTTCAAATATTTGATATTTTAAATATTTTAATATTAAGCATTTCTTATTTCGTCAAAAAGAGCAGCAGAAACTTTCTGTCCCTTGCTCAAATCTTCCATCTAAAAAGTTTCTCATTACAAATGCTCTTTTATCCCGCTCTAACGACGATTTGCGGCGGGAAACGCGTTTCTGTTTCTTGACCTGCCCACACCTAGTCCGACCGACCAGCTGATCGTTTGTCCTGGTCGCGCCGGCCACGTCGGTGTTGAGGGAGTCAGCCGAAGAGAATAGACGAAACCGAACGAATGCCGATGATGACGACGGAGACGTCGCGCCGCGTCTGCGCGTCCTGACGCCATCGTCGGTGGGTGGGTCGGTCGGTCGGGGGTATTGATTTTCTACGTCGTCGTGTGTAAGTGTGCGCACACGCGCTGACCGCACATATACACACACGTAAACTTACACATACATTCGCCGCGACAACCGGCACACCGCGGCGCGGCTGTCATTCCGCCCGCGGAATTCCGCAAAGTCTCTCCCCGGCATCGTCGTCGTCGAGTGCTACCCTCCGGCTATCTCGCGAGGGGTACTCTTCGTGGTCTCGGTCGAGCACGAGAAACGAGACATCTCAGGTTTGCTCGTTCGCTTGCTCGTTACCGCCTGCGCACCGGTTTCGCCGTCGCGCGGTCGCCGAAGGGAAAGGTTCCTTGCAGACGGTGGTTGTTCAACGTGACATTGTCCTTTCCACCCTGCTCCTCGTCGTCCCAGAGGAGAGAGGGTGGTCTCTCTCTGGGTGGACGTGAGGACGGCGTTTCCGTTTCGCCAGGTCCTGGCGAACGTCATGTTCGATACCGCGCACCGCGTATCCACGTAGGAATTCAAACTTCGAGCAACCGCGTCGCTCTCTCCGCCCACGGAACTAACGAGTCTGATCTCGCGTTTGCTGGTTGTGTGTTGCAGGCTGCGGTAAACTCGCCGTCCCGGTCCCGGTAACCAGAAAGCAGGCGTCGCACCGTCGCCGGCAGGCGGGAAGATTCGCCGAAAAGAAGAGGACTGTCATCCCAGCATCTAGCCCCATCAAGCGTCAGACCACCAGCCGGCGATGCCTGCACCGACGTCAGTGGCGGGTGCGGCCCCTGAGGGTGGCCCGCCTCGCACCGAACTGCAGGAGTTACAACTCAAGGCCGGCCAGGTTACGGATGAAGTGAGTTAAGATATATATAGAATATATGTATATATCTGTGCGTATATGTATATACATGTCGCGCGATGTGACAGTCACGAGGATTTACGACGCGGGGGCTGAAACCGACGCAATTTCGTCGAAACTTGGAGTATAGTCGCGCGCGAGGATGAACTCTCGTGTTTATCCGCAACAATAGAAAGGCAACAATCAGCACAAAGTTCTCTCCTGCATATCAGCGCTGTCGGAAACTTGTCGAATAGAAACATCCGGCAACCCTTTTACAATTTTCTGCAAATCTGAGACGTTATTTAGCCTCTTGAATACGAGCTTACCGTAACTTGTTTATGTATTGTTAGTTTAGGATAATCAAAATAAAATAAGCAATTTATTCACGAAACCGTTAGCGCATGTTTTATTGATGTTATTATCAATGTCATCTTTGTTAATTAAAAGAATCCTTAGACTTTGATAAATTTTGAGAATTGGTATATTAATAGCATGATGAAATTGATTTTTTCAAATAAATTATATCCGCGAAGTACAAAAATTATCGGCGCGGCGGGCGTTGGAATCCGGAAAAAATCATACTTCCGCTTTTTCTTAGGAAATAATGTAACATAGCGAATGTAATGAAGATGAAATAGCCAAGTTACAGTTTCTTCGAAGAAATTAAAATTTTAATCAGTACATCCGCAATTCCTCGCGTCACACTGATGTAGTAACCGGCATGATCGGCTTTGTTTCAGTCTCTGGAAAGCACGAGGCGTATGCTGGCGTTATGTGAGGAGGTGAGTCTATCTCTTTCAGCATTTATTCTCTCTTTTATTTGTGCATCGATCCCTCGATCCTCTCTCGATCGTCCTCGAGATCCCGTGTCGGTGCACCGTCCCTCTACCCTTCCGTGAACCGAATCCCATGTAGCGGCCCTCCTGCAACCTCCTCGTTTAGTTCCTCATAATCTTCTCGACTCTCGAATCCCCGAATCCCTCCTGTCTTTGTCTTGTAAACTAGGAACGATTTTCATCGACGAATCGTTGCGCGCTACTATACGGCAAAACGGGCGCCACTGCTCGCTTGGAGTTCCACCTCGAATTGTTTTAAAAAAAAGAGAGAAAAAGAAAAAAGAAAATGGCAGCAAAGAGAAAAAGGAGTCGCGCCAGAGAGAGGTGGGCAAAGTACTATTTCGATTGTTAACCGGTCAAGTGGCGAATACCTCGATCCTGATCGATTCCTTTCGATCCACGTGATTTGCGCTGTCGAGAACCAACTAGTAGACCGTGAAGTAGACGTGAAAAAGTAGTAGTACCAAGTACGAAACAATTGAGTACGTACCCCGTAAGCAAAATAATAGCAGTCTGTCGACAGATTGGTAGCAGATTTGATTAGACATGTTAGCAGATTGACACCAACTCGGTCCGCATTCAGCTTATGTTCTGTCAGCAGTCTGCTAACATAATCAGACAGCAGACTGGCAGTAGAAATCGCCCAGACAAAGCCTACTGACTGCAATGTGAGCAGATTATTAGCATCAGAAATCGCGGTGAGCCTGAACGGTTCCGGCAGGATCTGCTCGATTTTTGTCGCTAATCTGCTGTCTGATTATTTTAGCAGATTCTGTTATCTTTTGTTAGCGTTCTGTTGGCATTATGTGATATATCAGAACCGGGATCAAAACTGTAGTCTTTCTGCCGACAAAATTTGTAGCAGATACTTGCCAAAATCTGCTTTCAACAGACTCGACCGTTTGTATAGCTTCGACCGATCGAGCTTGAGTCAGGAGGACTGACTAGACACATAAATCTTTTCGAATTAATATTTTTACTTCCCGAGATTTCTGCTTCTAATTTATCCAACCGTGAGACTATCAAAAGACCAAGTTTTGCGTATCTTATCCTTATTTCTGCCACAGTTTTTTTGATAGTAATTGACATATTGACGAACGCCACTTGACTGGTTAAGCGTGCTCTTAGTGGGTGCGCCGATTCCGTTTTGCACAAGATTTACACCGGTGAGACAACCTTCTACGGGATCTCCAAGTCGCAAGGAAAGGACAGAAAAGCTTCGAGGGGGTTGTACAGGGAAATGGGAACGACGTATTGCAGGTTACGTCGGCAGGACGGGGGCAGAAACGTGCGATGTTTTCGAAGTAGTATTTTATGTAGCTCTGGCGCCACACGGAGACGACGATTCTTCGGTGGCATGTTGCAATCCGAGCGTGTAAAGAAGCGGGTAAAGAGGATCATTTTACGCGCACCGTGATGAACGAGAGGAGAAGGTTTGCTCTTCAGGGGGAAGGGAAGGGGAACAACGGAATCTAATGCCTGCGATCTTAGAATCGCGAGAGATGAAGTAAAAAAATGATCAGAAAGGAAAGAAAAAGAAAGATCGATCGGGGGAGAACGGAACGACTACGCGAACGAGTATTTGCTCGCGCGAGGAGGAATTTGTAAGACGACGCATCGACGCGCTCTGAGAGACGGCGAGGCGCTTCGCGAACGTGCGCAAAAGGGGAATTCTCGTCCCCTCTATCGAGTATAGATTTCGTAATTACAAGGGTGGTTCAGACTAGGACTGTGAAAAATATATCGCCAGTAACTTTATGGATCCAGCTAGTTTGCTAAACTGAAAATATACATAGTATATATTGTCTCTTTTATTTATATCGATTTCAGCGTAAAAATAAAGATACAAAAGAGTATTTGTTAAAAATATTTATTTATTTTAATAATCTATGTAAGCGTGTAATATTCTAATGCTAATACTAAATTTTGCCGAGCATATTCGAAAGATATAAAATATGAACATACAGAAACTGAACCATCCTGTGTACACCTTTGTTCGTTTCCGATATATTTTTTAATTATTATCCAAGGTGCTCCAAAACTGTCGCATTTCTCTTCAGTTTTAGGTTTTTTGGTAAATATATTAGGGTTTTTACCTCTGATTGGCCTCAAAATTTACATGGAGTTTCCATTTTGGTCTAGAATTAGCAGTTATCGTATTTTAGAACGCCGGAAAAGTGGTGGTCACGATCCGTTCAAAAGTTATGAAGCATTAAAATTTCTATTTTCTACAATACGAAAGCACGATACAATACCAATATCATTCAATCGATGCTTTGTTTACACCCTTCTTACAGTATAGGTTAGTTGTTGGGTATTGTGTGGGTGGAAAAGTATATGCGTGGTTGCAGTGGGTTTCGCCCCCTTGCGGGGGG
>NW_020225293.1:42876-45238 GCF_003070985.1 Temnothorax curvispinosus | reverse complement strand
CACGTGTTCGACTGCTACTGAGTGGCTTGGTCTGCTGAACGCGACCAATGTTCTTAAATGAAAAACGCTTAAAGCGACAACTTCACGATTTTCCCCAAAGATGACAAATTGTTTTCGGCGCTTTAAAATACCATAACTGCTAATTCTAAACCGAATGGAAGCTCCATGTAAATTTTGATGCAAATCGGAGGTGAAGAATAATATAGAAATTTACCGGTTTTTTATTAAAAATTTTTTTGTAAAAAAAAATACGAGGATAAGGAAGGAAAATAAAAATATCTGGTAATTGTATAGATGGGGGGACCACCTTGGATGACCTTGATATTTTATAGTATGTTGTCAAGGTCATCCTCCTGAGTGACCTTCAGAAGGTTTCAGCTCGCGCTCGTTATTCGTTAAAAAGTTATTAACAAAAAAAGTTTGGAAAATATAGCAGCTATTTTGAATATTGGAAGGCATATAAATGACTAATATATGTCAAAATAGTTCACGCATACACTTTCTACGCGAAACGAGGTGCCACATGTAATGGGTACGTGGCGTGCTTTACAAGCTTGTTTACCCAGCAAACACAATGCAACATGTAACGTACAGGTTAGTTGTAATTTCCTACTCAACAATATAAATGCAATATAACACACATAAATGCAATATAACACGTGTGTTATATAGCATTTATATTGTTGAGTAGGAAATTACAACTAACCTGTACGTTACATGTTGCATTGTGTTTGCTAGGTATATATATATATACATGCTTGGAACGCGTGCTATTCAAAACAAGGTCACTGTTTGTTTTGAACAGTTAATGTAGGATAATGTAGGAAAAAAAAGCACAACAGTTAAATACTTTTAAAGCGCGTCATCTAACCTAGGTAGGTTAGTGACGCGCTTTAAAAGTATTTTACTGTTTAAGGGCTGGTTGTTCCAACCTGTTGGTAAGCTAACCAATATTTAAATCAATGCCTATCTTTGTCTAATGTAAAGGATAAACAGAGACGATCTAACTATTAGTTAGCTTACCAACAGGTTGGAACAACCGGCCCTAAAGCGTGTCACTAACCTACATAGGTTATATGACGCGCTTTAAAAGTATTTAACTGTTTAAAGCGCGTCATCTAACCTATATAGGTTAATGACGCGCTTTAAACAGTTAAATACTTTTAGGTTTTGGTAAAGCAGCGACTTTCTCGCGAAATAAAGTATTCTCTGCTTTAACAAAAAGACCTCAATTTATCAACAATTTACTGCTTTAAATGTTGTGTTTTGGTAAAGCAGCAACTTTTATGCAAAACGAGATATTCTCTACTTAAAAAAAAGACGTAATATTAGTCATTTATGCCTTCTAATATTCAAAATAGCTGTGCTATATTTTCCAAACTTTTTTTGTTAATAACTTTTTAACGAATAACGAGCGTGGGCTGAAACCTTCTGAAGGTCACTCAGGAGGGTGACCTTGACAACATACTAAAATATCAAGGTCATCCAAGGTGATCCCCCCCATTTATACAATTACCAAATATCTTTTATGTCAATTAAGCAAATTTTATTTTAATGAAAAGACAACTTGAGATTCTTAAAATGTTTTATTGTTTAAAATTAGAAAACTTAAAATTAAAATTTTTCCGAGAGAAAATCTATTAAATCATTAAGGAAGTTTAATTTATCAGAGAACTTGCTCGGATAAATATCCGGTAAATCTCCGGTAAAACTCTAAAGCGCCGGATTGTACCAAATATGCTAGAAACAGCAATCTCGAAAAAATTCAGAGTTATTTGTCTAAAGAAGAATACTTGGATTACATTACTTTCGCTTTATTTTATAATGGCTGTTTATGTATATATAAGATAAAGATAATTTTCCGTAAAAATGTCGGTTAAATTTGTTTTTTTCCCAATAATACACAAAAGAATTCAGGGAAGAACTGTTTAACGATCTGTGAGAAAAAGCGTAGAGCGTTTTTCAAAATTTTTTTATGGAAAAGAATATCACTCGACAAGTGAGTTAGATTTTGCTTCTTAAGTTTCGTATCGCTGTTGTGGAAGTGACGACGAGTATGAGTACCTTTTCAATTCCGCTTTGCATATTGATCTAGTGTTCCATCGGTGTTTACTCGCGTGTCTTTATGATATTGCGTGCGTTCGCGCGTGTGCCGCGACCGTGAAAAATGGTCTGCATTCTGCAGCTCTCCACGTTCTCTTTTCATGCATAATTATTTGCTGTCTATGCTCGTACCTTCGATATCTCCTATACTACATTCTATTTATATATATATATATATATATGTGTGTGTGTGTGTGTGTGTGTGTGTGTGTGTGTGCGTGTGCGTGTGCGTGTGCGTGTGCGTGTGCGTGTGCGTGTG
>NW_020225293.1:17937-42866 GCF_003070985.1 Temnothorax curvispinosus | reverse complement strand
GTGCGTGTGCGTGTGCGTGTGCGTGTGCGTGTGCGTGTGCGTGTGCGAGTGCGTGTGCGTGCGTGCGTGCGTGCGTGCGTGCGTGCGTGCGTGCGTGTGTGTGCGTGTCTGTATATCTCTATACACGAATGTACGCAATTCTTGTATATCTGTTTTTGTACATATTTATATACGGAGATGTTTGCTCTTCTTCTACTACTTTTAACTTACTATACTTATCGAAGGAACGCACGCAACTGGCTTCCATGATCTGATCCGTCAAATCGGATTATTGTTTCCGATAATTGGTCTTTAGCATCGTATTTATTATTATTATAAATGGACAATTATCATTGATTGGCTTTTCTGAATTTGAAAAAGTTCGGAGATTATTTTTCAGTTCAGTGCAACAGTGATCTAATCTTTTTTTTATGATTTTATATTCATTAATGTTATATTTTGCATAATTATTATTAATACAAGTTTAGTATTTTTAAAGTAAGATATTTATTTAGGGTGTTGAAAAAAGTGGTACCAAATTTTAGAAATATGTAGTACTCATGAAAACAAACCGAAAAGTCTTAATAAGCATTACTCCAAAAACCATTTATTTCCGAGTTATAAAGCATTCGATGTATACTTTGTGCGTTTCACGAGTATGCATTGTATAACGTATTTACATGCGACCGCTTGTATACTCGTATACTCCTTCATGAGCTTCCAAGGTTGACGAATAATGAAAATTGTCGAACTTTTGGAAAATCGTCCCCTTCTAACGTAGACAAATGTGGTTCATGCACGATGGTTCCCCTGCGCCGTTCCTCATGATTGTTAGACAACATTTAAGCACGAGTTTTCAAGAAAAGTGGATAGGACGTGGCGATTGTTCGACTTTCATTTATGAGGACATTTGTAGAGCATGTACATCAGCTGACAGATTAGATGAACTGATACAGGAAATTGAAAACTCTTTCCATATAGGGTCGCCAGACGTTACAAAGAAACCAACGCTTGGCCGATACGTGGCAACCGTACGTCGCCCAACATTCTGTTAAACTTAGAACTGGGTCATCACTAGTAAATGACTGGACAACGGCTGGGCCAGTACTGTCCGCCAGTATTGGGCCCAAGTTATCATCCGACGCTGCGTCAGTACCGCGCCAGTAGTGTTGCCAGTACTGCGCCAGTATAAGTATCCGAACTACGACAACCAGTACTGGCGCAGTATTGAGCCGATTGTAAACGCCTATATGGGTTGTTAACGACGACGAAATGAACCTGGAATTTTTGAACGTGTCAAATCTTTAATGAGAAAGTGTGCCGACGTCTGTGTTGATCGGAAAGCACATCGAACGTCTGTTGTAGAAAATGCTTAATACTCGGAAATAAATGGTTTTTGGAATAATACTTACTAAGATTTTTTGGTTTGTTTTCATGGGTACTACATACTCCTAAAATTTGGTACCACCTTTTTTTAATACCCTGTATATCTAAACTTGACATTACACAGTAAAAAATAAAACGTAATTTTAACATTTTTTACATGTCCCAGAAAGTCCATTCTAAATTTTAAGTTAAAATGACTCCGTCATCGTGTGTTACTTTTTGACAACGTAGAAATGTTAATTAATTGACACTATACTTTACATTTATATTTATTCTTTTGACTTTATTTTTCAAGTTATATTAACACATGATATTACGTATTTTACAGATTTTACTTGAATTATGTGTAATAGAAACCGTTAATTTTAGTAAATTTAATTATTTTGTATGTCAAAGTTTACGATTATTTGAAAATTTACTTTAACTTTTGTGTATGTGTTAAAATAACTTTAAGACGTGTTGATTTTTTAAAGTAATTGTGTTAAAAGAACTCAAAATAATATTTAATTTCTAAATAACATATATAAATTGTTAAGTTGACATAAATGTAACAAATGAAAAGGTAATTGTGTAGATGGAAGAGGTCACCTTGGATGACCTTGATTTTTTAGTATGTTGTCAAGGTCACCCTCCTGAGTGACCTTTAGAAGGTTTCAACCCGCGTTCATTGTTTATTAAAAAGTTATTAACAAAAAAAATTTGAGAAATATAGCAGTTATTTTGAGTATTAAAAGGCATAAATGACTAATATATGACCATTTCCACGCGTGGAAAGTTATAAACCCATGTGGCACCTCGTTTCGCGTGGAAAATGTATGCGTGGAGGCAGTAGGTTCCGCCCCTCTGCTCCATTATTGTTAAACTAGACACATAGAGTGTCTTCAAAGTACATGCGTGGGCTTTCCATGCGTGGAAAGTTGTAAACCCATGTGGCACCTCGTTTCGCGTGGAAAGTGTATGCGTGGAGGCAGTAGGTTCCGCTCCCCTGCGGAGGGCTCTACTATTGTTAAACTAGACACGTAGTGTGCCTTCAAAGTAAATGCGTGGGCTTTCCACGCGTGGAGTTATAAACCCGAAAACGCGTGGACTCGTGGATGGTGGAACCAAAAACAACGATTTGCTGCTTTAAATAACTTTTCTTTGTTCATGCATGTACTATTTCGACATATATGTATAGAGGAAAGTACCCGATTATGAGATACTATATCTATTTTGTGTGATTGCCGGAAGTCTATGGGCAGAAATGAAAAATATAGTAGGTCATTTTGAAGGGAATTTAATAAGCTTTAAGATGTTGAAATGTAAAATTTAATTTAAATATTAATTTTGCTGAAAATTAGAAAAATGTGAAAAATGAGCTTTCGGCAAAATCGCAAAAGTATGCTCCTAATATGAGAGACCCCGGGAAATCGCTAATAAAGTGCAAAATACATCAGTATTACTATTAAAAACCTTTATTTAATGTTTCTCAAATACACATGTGATGCAGAAGCATATTTGCAACAATCGCGTAAACCTACTTATACTCAATACTGTATCTAATCTTCCCCCTCCACCCTTCCTTCTCAAATCAAGGTCAGTACAGCCTTATAAATTCGTATAAACCTTTCCTTAACGTTAATATAGTATTTTCTTTTCTTTTATTATTGTACAATAACTTTCATACTTCAGCAACCCAGGAGTACCCTGAGTATCTCATGTTACGAGCACCACGCCTTGCGGTATCACGATCACCAAATCTAATCTCTACAATTGAGCAACTCAACATATCCCGTATTTTCATATTAATACGACCTTACTCTATCACTGCATGCAGAACTTATTGCCAAATATTTATTAATTATATAATAAACAAGGTTTAAGGCAGGCGTCTCGCTACGTGCTAGTCATGTGACTGTTTGTAGGTTTTCACGTTCAGAAATATATTTCAGGCAATTTTTGCTAAGGGAAAAATAATTTTATGAATTATGGTGTAAAATTTCATACGTGACAAAGTATGTTACTTTTTCCAAATTATGTGATTTTTCTCATTTGACTCCGTTTTGATCAGCTGATCATGCGATTCGTCGAGAAAGGTTACAAGTGAGAAAAATACTTTTCGATTAAATTTTGACAATTACTGAGAAAGGGTTTCAAAACGCATGACAGGGGTGTCAATCACTATCCAATTCGGCTAAGAAAGACGAGCCCCATAACCTGCAACTACAGTGATTAGCCAGCGGCGTTGTTAAGTCTTCCCAACCTCACCTCGACCAAAAAATGTCTGGTCGATTACCGCATTTTCACTAAAATAAACTAAAAAATTAGCAGCGAAATCTCCGGTAAACTATATATTTTATAGTTGCATCGGATTCTTCGAAATCTAATGTACAAAAAGCAATGTTTTTTTTTACTTCATCTAATCGAAAAATGCGAAAATATGTGATTGAAACCGTGATAGAGCCTTCTTTTTCTGGCCGTCTGTATGAAGTAATGCAAAATTTGTGATTTTCGAGATCGATTTTCTAGAGTAAATAGTCGGTAAGGAGCCACAGAAAAAATCGACTGCAAAGCTGATCATATAATTTAATATAAAATCCGAAATCAAAAACTTTATCTAATACATGCCCTGACGAGACGACTACCTTAAAGACTCATATCCATGGCACTTGACAACATCCAATTTCACAATTTCTTTCTCTGCAACGACTACACGCACGATCAAACAATGAATTTTCCACTAAATAGGTTTTACCCCAAGGGCAATAAGTTCATGGTGGAACCAACAGATAGGGCCTATTAGTTTAGCAGAAACCTCGCTGTCGCATATTAGGAGCCTATCTCATAATAGGGGACTTTAGTCATTTAAATACTAAAAAATAACTGCTATATTTCTCAAATTTTTTTGTTAATAACTTTTCAATAAACAACGAGCGCGGGCTGAAATTTTCTGAAGGTCACTCAGGAGGGTGACCTTGACAACATACTTAAAAATCAAGGTCATCCAAGGTAACCTCCTCCGTGTACACACGTACCCATGAAAATGTTAAGAAAATAGTAACATAGCTGTTGTATGTTAATTTTACATTGAAATAATAATCAAATCTTGATATGGACCGCTTTTGCAAGTATAATAATTGCGAGGCGAAAGCAAGTCGGTACCACTTGAATTTCTTTCGGCCATGGATGGAGAGGATCCGTCGAAGTTTTTGCGTGTCGTTCCATTTCAGTCTCTCACGCTGCTACTTATCTACCTACCTGTGGCTGCATTAATACGCGCACGTGTCGCATTCTTCCGAGCACCGAAGACATCCTCGAATCATCATTGACCAAGAGAAGCGTACGTATGTACATACAACCATAATGCGCAATGCGTCATCATCGTCACGTCGAGGCGCGTGATAACGATTGCGCAAAAACGGTCGATCGTGTTTTCGACCAGCCAGGAAGCAAATCGTAAACCGATGCGAGCTTCCATGAGGGAGGGAGATGAAAATGTTCTCGTAAGTCGCTAAGGCTGCGTGTTCCTTCTCGGCGACACAAGAGAAGAATTGCCGAAAATCAGACGCGAGCAAATGATCAGCAACCGATCATTAACTCTTTGTCTCGTAAAGTTTGATCGTGATATTTTTCGTCACCGGATGAGGATCAACTCGCGGTACACCCACATCTCTTCCATGACCCTCCGTAATGCAAGGTCCTTGCGCGACGGTGTGCGAGCGACGGTTTTTTTCTCTCTTTATTAGTGTCGCTCTTGTTTGATACGAACGTGTATATTTTGAGCAAGCAATTTGTAACGAAAGTTTTATTATTGAGAACATAAAAGGATTTACCCAAATATGCGAGATGTTTTAATAAGGAAAATTGAGGGGAAACTTAATTATTTTTTGTGTAGGTATATGAATACGCAGCTGGAATGCAGAAAAAAATGTAAAAGAAGAAAAGGAAAAATATGAACGTCATGTTTAAATAATCATAAAAAATCTGTTTCCTTTTCTCCTATTTATTTTTTACATCTTTTATATTTTTTCTGTCAAAGTTATTGAATTTATAATTATTTACATAACGAAAATTGTTTAGAAAACCGCATTTAATGCACTTATCTTGTTAATTTCGGTTTTTATGGATATTTCTTTTAACAATATAGAAATTCTCTATTTACTTATTTTTACAAATTAAACGACAAATGCATCTTATTATAGGACAATTTTTCCGCCGAGTAGCTTCACGTAATCCATCACTATTCGCCGATAAAGACTTCCTAATATTTATATCCCGGAATACTAAAACATGATAATTGCCAATTAACGCTAATATGATTTCACGTGCAATACCATAATAGGACTACGCAGGATCAATGAGCATATGCAGGCTAATCAAATATGATATAATAATAATTAATTGACGTTGGTGAATGATATTAGATACTATTGAGTCTGTAGATTATCATTACGAGATTAATACTTATTATGGTTGCGAAAATAGTTCAGGGTTTTTTTTATGCTTGCGCACCGTCGACGCATTAGGTGTTAGAGTTCTAGATAATAGAGAGGCGATATTGAAGGAAATGGTCTGACTATATCACGATTGGCTAGTTAAATCACATAATTCAGCGCCATATTGTTTCCTACTAAAATGGTAAAATAAATAAGATTTAATGTTTATAAATATACACATATATATAGACGGTCTGTTTCTTGCAAGCACATTAGAAATAGAGACAAGCTCTGCTATAATTTCAATATATGGCCGTAAACACCCAAAATATGCTTCACGTCATCTGCTCTAACCTGCTTTGACATCTTCTACTCAGATTCTGCTGTCAGATATGAAGAAATAAGATGGCGACTTATCGATATATTGCACGATATCGCACAATAATCACACCTATCGATTTCAGTGTCACCTCTCTATTATCTAGATCAAGAACTCTAATAGGCGTACGTTTCCCTATTTTTTTTTTTTATGTATATCTGCGAAGGGCAGTTCCCTATCTTCTTCTTGTATGCGTATGCATCTTTGATCGGTATCGTATTCTCCAATCACTTAGTTACATACACGTAGAAAAGTAAACGTCGATTCAACGATCAGTGCTTCTCTTTGTCTTTCTTCGGACGAGATTGTAACGCGCATGAGGATTTGAAGACGCAAAGCAATGGCCCGACTCATCGAATCGTGCTCCCGAGGCCCGCGTAATCCCAGCGATTGTACATACGGATGTTGTATTGTACTGTAAACGATTGCGTTGTGCAGCGCAGCACGCGAATTACCTGACGAGACAGCGTCGAAGTTTGCGATAGCGCAGCGAGCGGAGGGAAGAATGTTGAGTACTCGCGTGAAAAGGAAAAGGAAGAAGTTCTCTATCGTGGATGAAACTGCGGCTCGACTTTTCGCTCTTTAACTCTTTGCGTTTTGATGGCCTCTTCATAAAAGCGAGATATGACACATTCGGTGTTTTTTTAGAGCCTGTGTTTTCTTCTGTTCCACGTTAAATTGATCTTTTATTTATTTTAGATAGAAAAGTGGTTTATAAATGAATGTCGATTTACGCGGAAATATATCCTTATTAAAATTAATATTTAATATTTGCTTAACCCTAGAACCCATGTATCATTTTTTTGACCTTCTAACGCATGACTGGGGGCAATATCGACCCCACGCTTTATTTGATCGTAAAACCGGTCCTACAGAAATAAAGGGCCTTTAAACCTACATGAATTTCTTCGTTTTTTAATAACGAAGAGAATGGTATACGGTAAATTTAATTTTACTCAAGTTTAGTTAGTGAAAAATCCATTTAAAGACCGAAAAACGCAGAAAATCAGCAAAAACCTCTTTTTTTAAACAAAAATTTGTATCTTTTTTTGTAATCAACCGATTTTCAAAATTCAAACGGGGTTTTAAAGAGGACACATTAGACTATTAGAAAAAAATTGCCATCGCTATGTTCTGTTCAAAAAGTATATTTATTTGGGACTATAAAGATGAAGAAATTCGCAAAGTTGAAATACGGAAAAAGTCGATGAAAAAACCATAAAAAATTGTATTTTAAGTATTATTTTATTTTTATTTGATACAAAATAGTAAAAAATATGAAAAAAATAAAACATTATATCGCCCAGCCATTTTCTGCGAAATGTCAATCTTCTATAGGCAACGGGATTTTTACCGACTAAGTTGTGTGATATTTCGTCTTAAATAATATTTATGACTATTTATGCTCAGATTACGTAATAATACATGAAATATATTGATTCTAGCAAAAAATATAAAATTAGCTTACCGACGAAACACAAACGGAAACTCACAACTGGGGTCAATATCGACCTCACGCACGCTTTGCGACGGTGCTGTTTCACTGCCAGCAAACAACCAACGCTGCGCCCGACATAATCTTACTTTTAGAGAGTTGAAATGAATTATGGTTCAGGTCCTGAGTCGATAATGTCACTCGCTAGCTCAGGAGCGTAGTTCAAAGTTCGCCTGGGGTCGAAATCGACCCCTCTCATGGGTTCTAGGGTTAAAAGAACGATAATGGTAAATAAAAAAATATGTAAAAAGTATTGTAATTTTTAATATCTGTTTATAAAGAATTTGCTTTTTTTATATTTATCGTTCTTTAGAGAAGAATATCGTTCATGAATTATAATCTTTATCTTGTATGTCGTGTACTCGAAAGAATATTTCTATAGACTATAGAAATGATTATTTGGCACCTCGACGCAGGAAGAGTGCAAAGAGTTAAAGCGCAACTCGATCTCGCGCGAGAACTCTTCAAGATTCGATCATCGAATCGAGAGAATGGGTTTGATCCTTGCTGAGAAGGGAGCTGACCAGAAATGTCTCCTGTCGAAACGACAGGGCGAAATAAGACTCCCGGAAAGAGAAAAACGGCGAATGCGACTTAAAAAGAGAAAAACAAAAAGAGAAAAAATGAAAAGGGGAAAAAGAACTGAATGAAGATAAAAGGAAAGATGGAGAAAAGCTGCGTCTGTATATGTGTATAATACCAAAGCTATTGCTACTCTCTCTCTCTCTCTCTCTCTCTCTCTCTCTCTCTCTCTATATATATATATATATATATATATATATATATATATATATATAAGATATATATATATCTTTCTTTCGATATTGTCCGTTGCTGGATGTTAATGTATGTGTTTTGTATAAGTATGCGCGATGTGTGCCTGTGTGTGGTCTTTGCTTGCCTGATCCGCGATCTCTACACTTGTCTGCTCAATTGCCTATCCGCTCTAAGCGAGATTTCGAAGATCGGAAGATCGGTTGACGACTATCCTTCAAGTTCAGCGCGGTAGCAATAGTTTCGTCGCAAGCAAAATTTCATAAAAATATGCCCGAGAATAAATTAAAAATAGATTTTTGCGATTTAAATATCTTGGGCGTAAATTAAGGCGTACGTAATACAACAGTACAAACAATATTAAACGTGTTATTTTCTTTGGGAATGATCGTAGAAGTACTAAAAGAAGATGTGGGATGGAAAGAGCAATAATACGTATGGATTATTTTGTCGGCAATTATAATATTAAAATTGAAACAATGAGGGATTTTTATTTTGCAACATAAAGAGATACTAACATGTCTATTTTTCTTTTCTATAACTCTATAACTAAATACCTTCATAAATTTAATTTTTCTTGCTTTCAAAATTTTAAATTACGTAACTGTGCTTCTAACATTTTTATTCGCTGATGACAAGATATTACAAGCTCAATGTGTACCAAATAAATTCAGGAAAATTTTATCACATGTTTAAAGCTCCTCGGTACTCGCCGCAACCATGTCGGAATGTGACGTCAGAAGCGAGAAATGACACGTTGAAAATTCTTGCGTGGTATTTTCAAATAAAAAGATATTTGCTTGAAATAACACTACAGATTACTTCAGCACATTTCAAAAATACTCCAAGCTGCATCCCTTTCCCTTGACAGTTATTAAACAACCGTAAAACGAATGTGATACGATGCAAGCTTATGTGCAGGCGCATGACTAGGTTTCGTATTATATTCATTTTACGGCTGTTTATTAATTGTCAAGGAAAAGGGATAGATCTATAACTTAACCTCGGAGTGCGTTCGAAATGTTCTAAAGTGATCTAAAGTGTTATTTTATGCAAATACCTTTTTATTTAGAAATGGCATGCAAGAATTCTCAACGTGTCAATTCTCAACATTTCTCGCTTCTGACGTCACAATCATCACACGTACAAGACAACATCTCACAAGATGTCGGGAAAAAGCCCAGTAGTGCGATTCTGTAACTCGTTATGCTGTCGTTATGTACTCAACGACAGTTGACAGTTGCGCAGGTATACTATATTGTAAAAAAGCTGCCCAACGACAATATAACGATAATGATACTGCATAACGAGTTACAGAATCGCGGTTCTGGAGCCTTAAAGGAAACGTAAAATTATTCGTATAAGAAAGAATATAAATGACATATAAATTTTGAATATATTCCATTATCGTTGTCGCTGGTTTGTCTTTTGATTGACGAAATTTCGTTGCCTGCCTGCTTTGGCTGTTGGCTGTCTGTGTGTGTGCGTGTGTGTATGTTCGAATTTTTTCCTCTCTGCAAGCTACTATTCACTTTCTCTCTTCAGTGCATCGTGCTATCGCTCTTTTTAGAAGCGGTCATCACAGCTCAGTACAATCAATACTAACAATCAGTGCACATACATTAGTTCACGCTATCCTACAGAACAAAATATTTTTCATTGTTACGGGTTGTCCCAAAATAATTTTTTTTAAAGGAATCAGTGATGCAAGCGAATGATTGTCTCTTCTCGGGGTTAGAATCTTACTTGAGCAACAATAATTTATGACGTTAATTAAGAATCTTGAAAAACTAAATTATTATCATATAGATGAGTTATAAAAAAATTATTTGAGTACGTAACATAGAGTTTAGATTCATAAAGTCTAAGTCTTTGTGTAATTTTTACGAATGCATTCTACCAATTTACAAATCTTATTTTGCGTTTGAAGTACAATGTTGAGAAAACGGGTAGTTTAATTAAAATCTTGTCTTAAATCTCGTTTACGTATATCGCTTATATTTTTGCTGATTTTCAAAAATATGCTAATTAATTTTACAATATAAAATCTTTGCTAAGAAAAAACCAACCGAAGTATGAGAAAAGTAAAATATCGCACGTAGTGTAAATTTTTTTTGGACATCCTAATACTTATATTTGAGAGATACTTATTTATACATATACAGGGTGTTTAACAGTCCGCACGATTTTTGAGACGCTTTCGATAGTTCAAAAAAAGGTTGGAAGGTGAAAATTTATCTATTTTATGTAAGCTACAACGTCCAATAAAAAGAAATTTAAAAAAATTTTTTTTATAAAAAAGTCAATGTCACCTTAAATTTTTTAAATTGCACTATGTTGTTTTTTTTAATAATATTGTAGGGGACTTTAAGACGAATTCAACGCCCTATCATTTTTATTGATATTTAATATTAAATTTGCAGCATTATTTTGTGAACAGCAGTACTTATAAGTTCTGACTAGAAATGAAAACATAAACACCGAAAGTTGTCTGGGGACAATTTTTGCATTATAAACACATAATATCAGTATTCTATGAGTCTTCTTCCGAAATGGATATTAATTTGCTCTAATAGCAGCAATGAATGATTATTCTAATTCAAAAATAAAATAGATACATTTTCACCTTACAACCTTTTTTTTAAACTATTGGAAGCGTCTCAACAATCGTGCGGACCGTTACGCTGAACACCCTGTATGTAATCATTTGTACTCGAATGTCGTAGCGACGTTTTATTTCTATCACCTATTGATAAAAAAATAATGTTATATTTTTGTTATTGTGAAATGACACTTAATTTATATTTTTTAAAATAACATTTTATAACTAGAAAAATGTGTTTTATATAATACATCGAGTACAAGGAATTAAATGCATTTAATGAATGAAAGATGATTTTAATTTTTATTTTTTATTTCTTTATTCTGTTTCTCTTTATTTAGAATTTACTAACAGTATTTTATCTAAAGTTTACTAACAGTATTTTATTTATATCTGATATGCTCGTCATTTCGACATCGATATCGTTGATTTCTCAATCTTCACGGTTCTTTAATTCTTATGCACTTTCACCATTACCTGCTGATATTTTTTTAAATATTGATATGCATGCTTGTGCCTCAAGTCGAATGAGGAAAGGAGCAAAACATGAACAAATATCCAAAAATAAAAAATTGTCAGAAAGTCGATCTCTTACACATTCTTGTAATGTCGCCTCTATTTAACACGGCGTTTAACTCTAAATGTGATTTGTCCGAGTTTTATTCAATTAATACTTGTTACTCGATCGCGTTTAATAACTCAACGCATTAATTAATGAATAAATTTAGAATCGAATATTCGCGTTTAGCGTTAAATGCGATGCTCAAATATGGGCTGTAATTAAACGTATAAAAGAAAATCGTTAAACATGTACAAAAATATATAGTCGCTTATCCTTTTCTCCTCCTCGATTCATCGATCGTTTCATTCACTCGCTCATTCACTTATTTGCTGCCCCTTCATTCACCCTCCCGTCTTCTTCCACTCCAACGTGTGCGTGTGTTCTTTGCACTTATCCAGGTACTCGCAACTCTTTGAGTCTTGAAGTGTCTCGCGTTGGAACTTTTCGCCGAAATTTATCTTGATGAGTTTTGTATTAAATTATTTTATACAGGGTGTCTCATGACTCGAGGTTCATATATTAAGGGCATGTTATTGAAGTCATTTAGAGTTGAAATTGTTTAATAAACATATGTCCCATAAATGCTTCCTAACAGAATTACAACCATTGAGAGTTGATGTGAATATTTGAAACATTTCAAATAAATACCCCTGTACTACTTTCTTTGGGAGTACATAAAGTCAATAGTTTATGCAGAAAAGTCTCTTAATAGAGATGAACTCGTGAACAGAATTATGGATGCAGCAACGCAAATAAGAAATTCTCCTGGGATGGTGGAGTGCGCTGTTAGATCACTTTTACGTAGGGCAAAACTTAGTATTGAATCTGCAGGAGATAATTTTGAACAGAATTTGTTATACGTTTGTAAATAAACAAGTTAAATTAAATGTCTTTTTTCTTTTTTTTTTTTAATATCACATCAATTTTTAATGGTTGTAGTTCTGTTAGGAAGAATTTTACAGACATATGTTTATTAAACAATTTCAACTCTAAATGACTTCAATAACACGCCTTAATGTATGCATCTCGAGTCACGGGGCATCTTGTATATTACAATTGTCATAATTGATATTGATGTAATTCTTATTTCTTATTTATACTTATATTAACAGCTCCTACGAGATGCTCTGTCTCTTATATTTATAGATTTTATTTTATTTTTTCGTTCAATCTTAAAATTCTTAAAATTAAAATATTATCTTATTTCTATGTCTATTTCTATATTTATATTTTTATATAGTTCTCTATTTCTATATCTATTCTATTAATGTACTATATTTATGTACTATTTATAAACTAATATTTCAAAATGTTGTATGATATACATGGTTACGGATAATTGTTTTCTTTTCTTTTATCGATTTAACCGATTCTGCAGCGCGCGCATATTCGTGACTCAAAGAGGCCCCGCGGGGCTTGTGATTTGCCTTGCGCATTGAATCACTCAATGAAAGTGTACTCTATCCCTTGCGATGTACCTACACTTTACTATGTATTGCTCTTTTCGTTACTGAGTGTCCAAGAAATTTCCACCTACCGCCCAGAAAAAGAAAGAAACACTGCAGACGTGGATCTTCTCGATCGCGCTCGATCTTCCTTCCGCTCTCGAAACGCGAGAAGAGCGCGGGGACGATCGACGGCGATTGAGGGATCGAACCTGTTCAACCGAAACTCGTAGAGTATCGGTTTTCGCAAAAGGCAAAACCTCCCCCCAATAAAAATTCAAACAATAAAAGAAACAGAGACCAAAAGAAAAGAAACGCGTTTTGTCAGAAGGAAGATATCCGCCATGTGAAAACAAAAATTAATAATAAACGCACAACAACGGCGACGACAATTACAGCAACAGGAACAACATCTACAACAACAACTACAACATGAACAACAACAACAGCAACATCAACAATAACAACATCGTCATTGACCGATACAACATCAAGAACAACAACAACATCAACAAATCAACAACAAGCAACAACATGCCAACACGTTCGTACCGTCGCACCGCGTTCGACGGTACCTGCCGGTCGGGCCTATACTTTTCTCTTCCAATTGCTCTTGCCCGCCCGTCTCTGCTCACCTGTCTCTGCGTCGCGAGCAGATATCGCGTACAAACATATGGGATATATATATATATATATATATATATATATATAATATTACATATATATGTATGTATATATAATATTGACAGTACGCCAAGGCGAGCCCGAAGGCGCGCCGCGACGTCGTTCGTGATAGAAAGAACAAGGAACAAAAAAAAAACGATTCAGAAAAGATATTCTGAAAAAGAAAATGAAAAACGAGAGAGGCCCCGAAATACTTGTCACTCTGTCCCACTCTCTACGCGCCACCGCCTTAACATATCCGGCCACAATATCCATCTCTTATCTTGCTTGTCCAGTACCTATCACCGACTTGTCCGTTACATATACTTATATATATATACTATACTAATATACTACTAATATTACTATATACTATATACTTATTGAAAGAAAGATGCGAAGAAAGAGTAAAGAAAGATGTACGACCTTTTCTCTCTTTCTTCTCTCTCTCTCTCTCTCTCCCTTCTCTCTTCCCCCTCTCTCTTTCTCTTTCTCCCTCTTTCTATCTATCTATCTATCTATCTCTGTCTCTATCTCTCGCTTTCTAACACTGGTGGTGGTTGTCTGTGTTGTGCTGCCTCTGTCTGTCATAGAGCAAGGAGGCTGGCATCCGCACTCTGGTCGCACTCGACGACCAGGGAGGTGAGTGAATTCCGCTTGTTAGAAATTAAGAAACGGCCGAAAATGAGAGCAGGAGGTGAAGGAACGAGGAAACCACTCGTTGTCGTATAATCACGCACGTCTTACAATTCAACACACCGTCTGTCATCCACAAGCGTTACCCGCGAGTGTCCTCCTCACAAAGCATATAACACGCATACACATAAGTATATAACATGACGGAGTCTCGAGCAGGAAAATTGCGGGAAACAACACACACAATTGACTCATATATTCTGTGATTCTACATAATTTTGGCATTTTTTTTACACGAGGTGTGCAAGTATTATTTTAATTTCATCAAATGAAACTAATCTGCCGTTTAATCGAAAGTTTATTGTATTTTTGCATTGTAAAACAAGATCTTTTTTCTTCTTTGAATTTGCTTTATATCTGGGAAACCAGACTTCTTTAAAAAAAAATTGAAACTAAAATTTTCTCGATTTATATATGAGTTGTAGATATGATCTTTTCGTTTAAAATTATTTTTGCGATTTCCCGCATTTTCCCTATATATCTTTTTATCGACACTAGTCAACGATAGTTAACAGTATTCGGGCACCCCGTAGTTTCATCCTAAACGTTGTTTATGCTTGCTGCTCGTTGGAGATAATTCCAAAAACCCGCTAAGTCTTTAAAATACTTACGTAATTATTCACATAATAATAATTAGATGCACGCACAATGGTATAATGGTTAAACACTGACTCTTCCGGTCGTGTAGACGAAGGTTCTTAATACAAAGAAAGGTCTTAGCACAAAATGTTCTTTCTATAAATTCTATGTTTGATATTGAATTGTCTTAACGAGCGGGACAGTCTCTTCATAAAACGACCGAAAGGGTTAACGCAGTGATCTCTAGAGTCAACACTCGAAACGCTCGCAGATTATAGCTGCTAACCAGACGGAAATTGTTCTATCAACAAGTTCAGTCCTACCAGGGCCCGAAGTATTACGGATATAGGCCCGCCATCCCCGAATACCACCTTAATTACGATCGATGTGTGTGCGTCAGATGTTTAGCGTGTCCCAATTTGGCATGCGTTTGCACGAGGAATTCGGCAGCGCCGAGTCTCGCAGACGTAGACGTAGATGGTACGCGAAATTCTCGCGGACTGTATGATTTGTTCCGCGAACGTTTCACTGTCGGCGTTAGACAAAATCTGACAGAACTTTCCTAGATCGGATTCCCCGTTCGGAGAGCTCGGATGCGTCTGTTATACACGCGAGAATAGAGTCCAATTCTGGATTCTGGTCTCCAAAATATTGATTAATCGACGTTCGGATTAACGCGCCTTGAAATTACCTTGTTTTCATCACGCTTTAACGATTTAATGCCGCACTTCTAACGGGGCGCTAACCCGACGGTTGGTTCCGCTTTAGCTTTACCCCCTAATCGCCTTTACGTCTCCTAAGAAGACGGAGATAATTCGCGGAGTCCTTACGTCATAATAGAACATCAACAATGAAAATCGTGTCGCGCTCGATTAGCAAACTCGATTAGGGAGATCGACAGCCAACTGCCACTGCACCAGTTGTATATCATTACTGCCGGATCTACTACGATTACTATACTGATTACAACACCATTGCCATCACTGACACTACTGATACTGCTGATATTACTGACGTTACTTCTTGTACTACACTATGTCTCGACTGCACCTTCGGTCGTCGAAGGAAATTTTCAGTAAACTCAAAAAATGCAATTCCATTCAAAATTGTTAAATATTTTGAAAGTATAGAGTTAATTTTTTTAACGATTATTCGCGTAAAAAATCAAGTCAGGTGCTTTTCCACGTATAATATGTATAGGTACTATTGTCTTTGACTGAAATCGAGAGGATCCGTTTTCGATTCCGTTAAATTTTAGCGTATAGAAAACTTTTTCCTGACGATCCGACGAGTGCGACTCGTGCAACTACAACGTGAATTATTCAGGCCCGTTTTTACCCTGTGCGCCACCACATGTCTCACCACCACAGACATTAAAGAAATCTAACGTTATATAGACAAAAATTCTCACGACATACATATACATGACGTGAAAATGGACCTCCAGCTGAAAATGAATCAGTCATCGCTGCTGCTGCTGCCGCTGCTGCTGTTACTGCTGCTGCTATCGCCGCCGCTACTTGCCAGTGTTGATGCGAAACGGCTCATACACGATCTAACAATCTGCGCGGCAATTGCTGTCACGCAAACGGACATCATTATTACATAAACAAACCATTGCATCAACTTTGCATTGATACCTTACTAATATATATTAACGAATCGATATTTTGGCAATCTTTATTTCTTAATATGTATCTTTATCTTAGTACCGATTTTTAAATTCCTGGTGTTGGTCTTACTATAATTTTTCCGTCCTTTTTCCTTATTGTTGCGCAAACTGTTGGGTCACTTGTAGGAACCGCTTAACGAGATCGGACTTGCTCTCGTGTATTATTAACAGCTGTTGTTCAGATAGTATATTCGATTGTGATCGATTTGTTTCTGTTTTCTACCTCGCCTTTTTCTCTGATAAATCGGTTACCTATACACTCAAATACTCATCTTCGTCCTTCCATCTCTCTCGCGCCCTTTTCTCTCTCTCTCTCTTTCTCACTTACTCATTCATTCACTCTCCCTCTCCCTCTCCGTGTAGAAAGTCTCAGATACTTTCTGTCATCCAAACGAAACGCTAGATGCGTTCGCGTGTAACGAAATACAACAATGGCATCTAACGTGTGGGAATGGTCTGCTTTCGAAATTTCCTCTCGCGGCCTTTCATACTCTTTCGCAGATATGATGAAATTTAAAAGTGTACCGAGTACAATTTCATCTATCCAACTGTCATTGCGTCTGCTTTCGTATACGGGACATATCGGAATAATTAGGACGGTCTTAGGAATTAGGCATCGCGACAGTTTTTGATAATCGCAAGTGCATTATTGTATTATTTCATTCTAGAGCCAGTAGAATTTATAGGAAGTAATAACCTACATTCTATATGATAGTTTACGTAACTAACTTACTTCTAGCGCAACAAGACAAACTATGTTGATATAATATTACGCAAAACCGTAATCATTATCGTCATAATCCTCGGCGGTAATAGCCGTCATCAATTAAGCAATCGATATATCATAAAGTGATTTCTGGTCGCTATAAAGCGATTATGAGCGAATATTGATTTCAGCCTCACTTTCGTCATCTGTCTCGTTAATCATTGAAAGTGTCACGATGTCGCGCTCGTGTCGCAATTAGCCCGATCGATCCACACTCCACAAGATACACGCTGTAATTCTCTGGACTGTGTACTTTATCTCTTTACTGTACACTGTATACTGTAGCCACTCGCGAAGCTTACAGCTGTGTCGCTTTCAGTCTACATGTAAAAAAAAAAGAAATTTATGTATATACACAATATATATTTATAACTACATACATATGTATCTTTTTATGTATGTATATATTAACATGTATTTGTCTATTGAGTGTACAGTTGGGGACAGAAAGGTTGTCTGGTTGAGTTTCAGAACGCACCCCATTTGGAAGTGGATGAGCATTAATGCACACAGCTTGATTCATTATAAGAGCAGACAAACAAGATGTCAAATATATTGAAATGTTAAAATAATTGGTAATTGCTGATATAGTGGATGGATATTAAATACAAATAGGAAGCATTCCGAAACTTAACCGGGCAACCTTTCTATCCCAAACTGTACATATCAAGAAAGTATATACTCCGTAACTCTCCGTAAACGCTTATGACAGTAGATATCTGTCTGTCGTAACTTGTTTTATTCCTCTCCTCTCTCTTGACCTGTTCTCTTCTCTCTCACTTCCTCTCTCTCTCTCTATATCTGTCTATTTTTTGTTTCTCTGTATCTCTTCTTGTTTCTTTTTTTTTTGCAATCTGTGCATTGAACATGCAACTACTCTCTGTCGGCCGTCGTCTTACCAAAGTAGATACTGTTCCCGCTTTGTCTTTGAGTCGCTGGCCGAAATGTAATGTGCGCGGTGTATATACGTTATCAGAAGAAATTATATGTGTACTGATATATAAATAAAACGTGTATGAGAATCGAGAATCAATCGTCTAATTGAGAGCTCGGAACGAAATAGATTAACAAAAAAGCGAGATGTCGCAAAGAAACTCCGCTCGGCGCGATCGCGCCAATCACGCTAATCGCCAATTAGCACGATTAGCGAGAGTAATTAGCAGTGACCATCATTATCGTCATTATCATCATCGTCGTCATCGTCATCCTGGCCGGCTAGCTATGTATTCGCCTAAGACGTATTCGACTCTCGAGAAACGCGTCGGCGACGGTCGTTTGAGATGCGATTTATTATCGTCTGCGTTGTCACATTGGAAAGAACACGCGAAAGCGTGAAAATTATTAGAATTATCCCGAAAAATGTTCAATTTTTTTGCAATAGCCAATCACTTTCTCATTTTTAAGCTCGCTTTACGACTCTTCTTGAAAGATTATCTTGGAAGGTTGATTTTTCTACTCTAGGGAAATAAGCAAGAAGCAATCTGATTTAAGGGGTAAAGCCACTCTAGAATTTTCAAAAAATCGATTTTTTTTGTTAAACGATGCTTTAAGGTCTTAGAAATAAGGTACACTTGGTTTCAAAGCTCGGGAAAATCTCTATTATCCCTTTTTTGTAATCCGTCTGCCGCCGCGTTCACATCTGTGAATGGTGAAACTGAAACTTTAAACGCGTTTTTCTCGAAATCGCTTTTTTAAAGTCGGGCGGAATCAGAACTCGAACATCTTTTATCCGATTGACTTGAAATTTTGAGTGAAACTTTGCAATAACATTATCTTTAGAAGTACCTAAGGATTTTGCGATAAGTTGAACAAAACTTTTTTTATAAACAATTTTGTGCGACATTTTTTAGCGAAAAATGAAGCACTTTTTTCCAACATGCACCATTCTTACAAAAAATGATATTTCGCAATTCCCCTAGGTACTTCTATAGAAAAACTTATATATTTTTCAAAAATCTTTGAATTTTTGTTCCAGCTCAGAAATTATAGGAGCTTTGATTCCGCCCGTTGGACGCCTTCCGCAAAAAGGCACTTTGGAGCAATGGCTCTGGTGCCGCCATTTTGGCAATAAATAATTAATAAAAAAATTTTTTTTATACTTTAATATATAGATAATAAATAGAATTAAACCGATTTTCATTCATGATTATTGTATTTCTGAAAAAAATTATCAAAAATTGGCTTTTTTGGGGGGACTCTAGAGTGGCGTTACCCCTTAATCTAATAATTTTTACTTCTATTTCTTATTCACGGAGAAAGCTCTTCCGGAGGCGGCGTCTCTAGTTCGCCAATCAATCATCTCTCTCTCTTTCTCTTTCTCAACGTCGCCGACGCATCTCGTCTATTTACGCTCCTTTAGGATTAGATCGTCTCATCAGTCGTCATTACTCTTAATATCGTCGACATCAATGTTCGTTATCGTTGTTATCTCCCTATTCTCTCTATAATTTCTAACGTAAGCGATAAATGCAGAAACCGGTTGCAGTCGTGGCTGATTAATCATAATTGCGGTGCGAGGGAGATTCAATTAGAACTGATAATTGAGAAATTGGAATAGCTTGATGCAGGCCTCTCGGTTGTTAAATCGAACACTTTTCGAGAATTCGGATTATCCGAATAACTGTCGTTAGTGATTCGTCGTTTCTTAAGAGAATCTGTTATTAATATAAAAAATAGTTAATGATCAAATAATTAATAGCACTATAAAACAGCATGACTGCAATCGGTCTATGAAGAAGGGGGTGAGCGATTATGGTTACATCGTTGCGATTAGGGGATTATGTACGTATAATTGGCAGAGATATCACAAGATCTGCTTCTGAATTTTCATTTCAGTTCTCTCATCGTTCTTATTAACCTTCTTACTATTTTTAACATTATTATTATTATTATTTATTATTATTGTTATTATAATTCCTTATTATATTACCTATTCGTTTGACGTCAATGGATATATTATTATCTGTTCATTACGCACGGCACGTTCTGTCGAGGGGCACCATTTTCCAGATTCCGGAAAATTTTTTTTTTATACACTGACAAACGCAACTTGCGGTAAAGTTGCGGCAAACGATTGGCGAATTAGCAGTCTTATAATTGAATTATATTACTATTACGAATGATTCTGTTCCCGCATAAAAGTCACCGTTTCTGACTCGATGGGACGTGTCCGTGCGATTTTGTTGCTTTCTTGTCTGTGACTTTGTTCCGCAGTTAATTCTCGCACGCATCTACTGAGAAAAACGATTCTTTCGTTTCCGTTAATGTGTGGCACCTTCGAACCTGTCGTAGAGCGAGGAGATCGGAGCGAACACTCTGACGATGTTAGACCACCAAGGCGGTAAGCAGTCTCCCAGTAAACACCAATAAGTCGTTGTCTTTTTCTCTCTCTCTCTCTCTTTCTCTTTATCTCTCTATCCTGCGAAGAACGAGCAAGCGATGCGATAGTTCAATGAGTACAAAATATCATATATACATCGATATAAGGAAGAATAAGAAGAATAACGCATAACAAGCGGAGAAAAGAGGGGGAAAAAGCCGATGGAAAAAAGGGAAAAGGTGCGAAGCGTAGGACGGCCTTCATTAGCTGTTAATTTGCGTTTCCCTTCAGGAAGGGCATGCTTCTGATGTTGTGATTATTACCGCGGAATCCCGATAGAGTCACGCGAAATGAAGAATCGACTGCGAACGGTCAACTGGATGATCGCTCGTCCTCGAACATTCCAGGATCTTGTTTGCGTGTCTGCAATTGAGAAATACCTCAATTGTATTTTGATTTCATTAATTAGTGTGAGATTTATTTATTTATTTTTTATGCAAACGAGCGAGGATCCCGCGATGACGAGAGCGGCTCTCTCGCGTCGTCAGCGGATGAGTCGAAAGATCAATGACGTCCCGTCGATGTCAAACTTATAATACTTTAGCGACATTGTCGCTTTTAGGGTCCCACCTAGTATTAGGGCACCCGACGGAACTCCATTCGTTACCCCGATCTTGTCCCCCGATCTCCCCGATACCGTATCTCCAGTACCGTATCTTTCAGTGGCATGATACTCTATCGATGTTTATTGCGCGGGACACTCGTCGGCAGAGTATGCCGCTATCCTTTTACCTTTTTCGGCACTTCTGTCTCTCTCTCTCTGTCTTTCTCGCCTTCGCCACTTCCTCTTTGGCTTTGCTCTGCTCTGATGTCCATTTACTTCTTTGAAGTGCGGAATTATCACTTGGCGGAATCGTTCGCACTCAGAAATCTGATATTTATCACTCGCAACGAAAAGCATATTGTTGGAGAAAATACTTCTGTGAAGTTAACACCTTAATTTTGGAATTTTAATGTAATTGATGGAGTTCTAGCCCTTTCCTAAAGAGTTTTAGAGTTCCTGATAGGTTACAAAAAGAGTTCTAGCCTAATTGAGAAATTTTTAAGTTCGGAAAAAAGATTTTTTTTAACTGTTTTTTTTTTTTTATTTCTATATAGCACCTCAAGAGTTCCATCGAAAAGTATTAAGACACAAGATCGATTCAGATTAAAATTAAAAAATTATTATCGTCAATTTTCGAATCATGAATCGTGAAGTTGGCACCCCAAAACTTCGAACCGCTCTTTTTTTGGGTTAAATCACTAGAACCCTTCAAGACCTCTAGAACTCTTTAGGGAAAGGCTAGAACTCAATTCCATCAATTACATCAAAATTCCAAAATTGAAGTGTTAACTTCACAGAAGTGGAGAAAACTTGTTCTTTATATACGTAAGTGCGAAAGATTATCAACATTGAATTCATGAAAATGTTACGAAAAACTGCGTAGGTTTATTCCATTTTTGTCTCATCTCACTTTTCATTCTCCAGTGTTTATAAAGTATCGCTTGCTTTTAGGCCCCTCCTACTCATGACTGAATTTTCCATTCATCCTCTAGGATTCGCAGGAAGTATAATTAGCACGAAATCTACGCATTTTCTATTAATTACCAGGACCTTTCATCGAATACTCAGCCAGGTGAAAATCTACACATCGCCACTCTTGTCGCCACCCTCTTTAGATCTTAACAAATTATAATTGCTACTAATTATACTTAGCGTAAAAACGTGACTGCGTCTTCGTTCATCCAATCCTCCTAAAATTATAATTAGATATTCCTCCTGAATAATCAGATTAATTAATTAAGAATAAAAGTAATCGGGTGAACTTTTCTTTGTACTCGTCCCCTCCTCATCATTTCTAAAATTCCCTCCTCTTTTTTATCGTTGAATCCTATTTTTGCCACGTGTCAGCATTTACCGCCAACTGTCAAGCGTTACGTCGTCATCCACCCTCATCCATCCACCCTCCTGATATGCATAATAGATTAATTAGCTGAGGTCGAAACTCGTCGTTCGCGCCCTCTCGCCACTCCGACATTCTCATCTCTATCTCTTTCTCCATCATTATCTTTCTGCCTCACGTCTCTCCCTCGTTTTTACCCGCGTTCGGTATCGGTGAATGTTTTGCGGGGAGAACCTTTTCTCTTTTATTGGGGGGGAAGGGGTGAGAATCACCGCGGAGGCGAGGGAGCGTCCTGACGGCGATTAACTTTTCCTCGATGTTTAACACGCCGCCTGATTGCCTGTCGGTTGCCTGTTTAGAGCCACGAGGTCGGGATGAAATCCCTCGTAATGCTGGACGAGCAAGGCGGTAAGCCACTTCACTCAAGCATCTAACATAAATAAATAGAGAGTTTTGCGCGAGAGGAAAGAGAAAAATTTCGAAAGAACGTACGAAAGAGATCCTGGCGTGCGCGGCCCTCGTGGCCGTTACGCCGGTCCCGGCCGACACTGGAAGCGACAACCGGCGATATAAAAAATATCAACATTTTACAGTGTGCACAGAACGTACCGGGGTACCGGGGATAAGAATAGTACTCATCCGTACTTATGATTTCGTTGCTATAAATATTTGCCGATCCCTTGCCTCGTCAAACTAAAAATATTGGAGACCTTGTAAACGATACCTAAAAGATAACAAGTACCGATTGATCCCCCTCGGTTTTTTACGTACTGCTGTTATTAATTCTCAAAACGCCTCGCTTCTGCTACGTAGAATTAAAATAATTAGACTGTCGGGCCGGGTGTTTATATAGCGGGGAAGACACGGAGAATACTCTTCTTATCCGCCGTGCGATTAATACGCGACGATATCTCATGAGCGTGGCAATTGCGAGCGATAGCTCGCGCGGTTTTGCTAATGGACGGAAGTATCGTTTTCCTGCACGCGCATCTCTCCGCCTCACACATCTGTTCACGACCATCGCGCATCGCTCTGAAATATCATCGCGTATTTCTGACATGTCCTGCATACAGATTGCTTCTGGGGAAGGGGACTGGTAGCAGGACTCCGATTCCGAGGCAGTCGATTTCCCGTAATTCGAAAAATGTTACGCTTTTTGCTCTAATCCGTCGAGAAGCGACTTTTCGGCATCCATTATAACTTTATTGCTCGCCTCGTTCTCTAACTTCTCGATTCCTATACTGATACAGCCATTAACCCTGAGCGGAAGCACTCCAGTCTATCTTGAAATCATTCTTTTTTCTCTCACGAAATTATCTGTGAGTGTTGTAATCGTAACGACCGACCAAACAATTCAGATTAGGCGCCGGAATACCGATCGGGGAAAATCGGATATGAATCTGCCGACGCGAGAAACGGGGCCCCGTTACTCGCTTATTCCTTTTCGCTGAGGAGATAATAATACGCGACACTCACACGTGCATCATCAACACTTAACTGTTTTATACTTATCGATCAGGGGTGTAGCCGGTATCTTTGGGCCAGAAAAGGAGAATATTCCGGGATGATCTCTTGTGTGAAATAAATGTTGGAGAAAATCTTGAAATCTTGCCTTTTGTTTTACCATCGGTTTTTATTTTATTTTATCGCTACACCCCTGTTATCAACAATGATGTGTACTGTATATATACTCGTATTTAGTGGTATTACATACTGTCCAGCAGCGTACAATCAGACCATTGTTATACCATTCATATACATTTCACCCTCACCGTCCAAGCGCGGTAGTCTTCGTTTTTCTTTTCCCTTTTTTCTTCTTTTTGGCAGACTCTGACTTCCTCGCGCGCTTCTTTGGTTCTCTTCCGCTCTTCTTTCCGCCCTTCTTTCTTCGGTTTCTCTCGGGCTTCCGGCACTGCTGTCTGCGTATACTTTCTCTTCCACACTGCATACTATACTAATATAATGTGGTTACGATACTTACTTTCCGCCATACCTTTCTCGTGTCTCCCTCGTCCTTTTTCCGGTTTCCTCAAGTCGTTCTTGACTCTCGTTCCTCCCTTCCGCATCTTTCGAGATTTTTGCTACCTCGGGATTTGTTGCGCGTCGCACGATTTTTGGGTACATCGACGCGTTAAAATCAGACATTTCTAAATCTTTGGGTATATTATAAATCTCAGGCCACGTATTTTACATTCTTGGTTAGGTTAGGTTTGGTTTGGTTTGGTTTGGTTTGGTTTGGTTTGGTTTGGTTTGG
>NW_020225293.1:11264-17927 GCF_003070985.1 Temnothorax curvispinosus | reverse complement strand
GGTTTGGTTTGGTTTGGTTTGGTTTGGTTTGGTTTGGTTTGGTTTGGTATTTAAAGTAAGACAAATCTACTTTGAGAAGCGAACTAACGAATAGAAAGTGTAGTTAAAAAAAGGTAGAAAAAAGTTAAAGTTTATTAAAAGCTAGATTAAATTAACTAGAGGTGTTGAAGGAGTCTGATGCTGACTTTTATTTGACCTTGTGTCAAAGTTAGAGCACTACTTCAACGTCAACTTTATTTTTTTAAATAGAAACTTCTATTTTTTATTACATATTCTTGTAGCTGATGTCGAGACGTTTTCAAAATACTATAATATAAAATAAAGTTCTCTTTTGTTAAATATTTTCTGAAATATTTTTTACCATAATATTTTTTAATATAAAATATGAAATATCTCATAAAGTTCATTTTTTGATAACTTTATTTTGATACTTTTATACGTAGAGTAATGAAAGGAATCGAATAATAATATTAATTTATACATTTACAATTTTGCAAAATTTAGTACGTCTATAAAATGCAATAAAATTTTTAAAAATATTTTTTTATTAATTTTATACAACAATCGATTTTTTTCATTATTTTATGTATAAAAGTACCAATATAAAGTTATCGAAAAATGAATACTTTATAAGATATTTCATATTTTATATAAAAAAATATGGCAAAATTTAAAATATCTCAAGAAATTCTTAAGGTGATGCTGGAGCCGTCTGTATAACCGACAAAATTACCATTTTCTATGTTATCGACTATATCTGTCCTTGTATATAGACAAAGATATAGACAAGGATAGCACGCTACATTGCACGCACACATACGCACGATGCACATCGACATTATACTTTTATATTACGCTTCTAAATCTTGATTTGGAGGGTTTATCGATGTTTTTCTTGTTGTGCAATTCGGGGGAACTTGTTTTCGCGTTCGTACCAATGGTATATCTCTTTTATGAAATACATCTTGTGACGAGCTGACAGCTCGCCGCAACTTGAGACGCCATATTGGGACAAAAGTAGGATAAGGAAATCTGTACTTTCGTAATTTTTTCTCGTTTTCTATATAAAATCGGAGTTCCCCCGAATCATTAATGTATGTACTGCAATTCTGGAGAAGGATTTTTAATTCTGTCAAATTAATACGACGCTACGTGCCGACAAAAAATGCCGGTAAAACAGACGGCTCCAGCATCCCCTTCGAAAGAGAGCTTAATTATAATGTTTTCAAAACGTCTTGACATCAGCTACAAAAATATGTGATGAAAAGTGGGGGTTCGTATTTGAAAAAAATAAAGTTGACCTTGAAATAGTGCTCTGACCTTGACTTAAGGTTAAGTAAAAGTCATAATCAGATGACCCCCTTAATACTAAACAATTTTTGTCTGAAAAGTTTCCTTATAAAACTTACGCGCGGGTTTTTAGATATTTGAGCGGATTGATCCCAACCTATATAATAAGACTTTTACGAGACGTCTAATTGTAAGAAAATAATTCATAAAGTTTTATTCAATTGTTCACGAAAGGATCATTGCTTGTTAATCAGTTCTCTAGATTTAAATGCTTACAAAGTACATTTTTTTAATATCACATTGGATTTATCCTTGTAGATGTAAAATTAAATAGCTATAATGAAAGGCAATAAAAGTAGTTAAATAAATGACTTAAATTTGACGATTGAAATAATTTATTAATCAACATATTGTCACACTCGGAAGCTGCGTATAGGGTTAATAGGACCAATATATTAATACTTCAATGCCGGTTGATTGTATACATATGCAAAGGATTATACACTTGGAACAAAAATCGTGCGAACGTGGACCTTTACAAGAAACAGAGGAAAACAGATCAAGCGGACAACAAACGTGATCAAGAAGTTTCATGACACGCGTGTCACAGCATTCGCGTCGCATCTATCAGTCAACACGACGCGTGCAATTGCGTTTACATACAATTACACGACACACCTACACGAACGCACTTCATCGTCGAAATAAAGATCGGAGACAACACGGTAAGACGAACAGCCGCGAACCCGGCCTCCGCTTTTTAGCCGAAAGTATACCGTTACGTCGGCCTCGTCGAATACCCGCTATACTCATATTACAAATTACAAGGATATCGCTTACACATATTGTTAGCCAAGAATGAGTATACTCCTACGCGCGTCTATAGAGCTGTCTTCTAGGCAAACTCGTATCCACTGTATACTTTAGCGAAACCGGTGGGCACTACAGGGTGTCTCGAAATTCCTCTTATCAACCGTTGTTCGACTATTTTAATTACTCGTTAATTATGTTCGTTCAGTAGTCCCTTGATTTCTTAGCATAGCATATTACGAAGACATAAAAGGATCGTGTGTTTTATGCCGAAGATAAATTTTACATAGAGTTTATTATAAATAAATTTCAATTTAAAGATTATTGAAAGATTCGTCTGTTATCTAAATATCTCCACGAAATGACGAAGGAACGGCGTCTTCGCTTTAGCTGAGATGCAAATTGTATCTCCGAGATATCACGTGTACACAAGGCATATCATCTGAAATTCATCTGTAACACTAGCGAGTTAATATTCGGAATTGGATGTTATAGATTGCGTCCAATTTTCATGAATACTACTTTGATCAATGCGCAGTTAGACGAGCACGGAAAAAAAAGATTTGCTACTATACAGGCAACTAACATTTTTTGCTGCGAGAGCTAATTAATTTTGCAATAATAGCAAAACCTTTTGCTGCAATAGCAAAGTTCAGCAAAACTTTTTGTCTCATATTTAACAAATAGATTTGCTGTTGCAGCAAAACCTTTCTTTTCCGTGAGAGCTTTCGGGACACCCTGTACACTTAGCTAAAAGTTGTACCACTCACTAAGTGAGGAACCAACTCACTGCACATATTCTCTAAACACATAACAGAGCAACTCGCTCGATGTATAGGAGCAAGGAAACTTTTCGCTTAACTGCAATTCGCGCTTTCGTCGCACTCCACTTTGTGCAAAGTCTGGGAGATCTATCGAGCGGATGTTTTCCCTCTCGTGCGAACAACCCTTATCCTAGTTGATGGCGCATAAAGAGCGTTGCGCTTTTTGTATCTTTTATTTACCGGAAAAAAAGATTGATGTTGTATATAATATATTACAAGACGAAACATTTTGTCATCTTCTTTGATTTTATGACAATAAAAACTTCTCGCATGCTCTCTTTCTCATGTGTGTACGAAATATTCTTTGATTCAATAAAATATCGATTCTGTACGTTACTATATTTTCGACAGTAAATTTTACATGAAAGAATTACATGATTATTTTAATCTGTCCTTTCTTGTAATTGCCTACTTATGTATCTAGTAGATATATTGTTATCCGAGCTTCCAAACGAATGACTCATTCGTCCATCATTGATCGAAGATAATAGATTCCAATTTAGATCAATATATCATCGACCTTCGCTCGATTGATCTCCCATGTGCTAAAATACAAAATCGAATCGCTTGAATGAAGAAGAAAAAGGGCACCTGCGTTCTCGCGAATAAACGTCTGAAACTATAAAAAATCTATAAGAAAACAATCGAACTTGGAAATGTTTATTGAATTTTCACGCAGGACACCTCCCAGAGACGCGAAATTCTCACTTCTCATTTGAATTTTGTAATTCGGAATACGGAAACGTTGCCGCGGAAACGAGATGAAGGACGAGGATTAAGAAAGGGCGCCCTTTTTCTTCGCGTGAGGGTTCTAGCAAACCGTCGCTTATCTCGCGAGGAGATTAAATTAGAAATCGAAAGAGGATTGGGCAATGTACCTTCACTTTCGTTTGTCCCTTTAGCCGATGACCGCTTGATTACATATTAGATCGTTTATGTTCGTAATGAAAATTCCCATAAGTTCTGAGCTGCTTGAAGCTGTACGTGTCAACAGCTTTAACTCTTAGCGGCCGCTTTCGTTTCGTAATCATCTTTACATTAAAATAAATATATTTTTATATCTATTTATTTATTTATTTTAATGGAAAGATATATAAATTAAATCCTGAAAATTAGTATTGCGATAAAAATTGATCGAAACGATGAAACTAAATTTAAAGAAAATGAATATATTAATCTAATAAGCAGATCGATAATTATGGAATTGACAAAAATCGACGTTTATGTAAAATGAGCTTAAAATCGAAGCCTACACCGCGAAGAGCTAAAGTTTTTTCTTTTCTTATTTTACAGAAGCTTGATTATATCACGTAGAACACTCTTCGCCAATAGAGGGTGTGTCGCAGACACTCCTCCAAGTCGAATTTAGTTTAATTCGCTTTTGTAGAGCATTCGCTATGGCTTCTAATTAGAGATAACGATCTCTCTCGCGTGGTTGCCCTTTCCCCTTCAAGTCTCCGCGAGATAATCGTCTTATCATCAACTAACGTTACATTCCTGTAAAACAAAACAGAACAGCTGGACCGGATCGAGGAGGGCATGGACCAGATTAACGCCGACATGAAAGAGGCCGAAAAAAATCTTACTGGAATGGAGAAGTGCTGCGGCCTTTGCGTTCTTCCCTGTAACAAGTACGACACAACTATTTTAGCATTTTTTCTTCTTTTTGTGCTGTCGCTCTTCTTCCTTTAAAAAAGAAAATCGAAAAAAGTTCTCTGCATACTTCATCGTCCCATTAAGTTTACTATTATTATAATAAGCTACACGATTAGACCGCACGTGTGCTAAGAGATAAATTTAATGCGCCTCATCCATATTTAAGAGATTTAACTTAGAAGATAAGTTGAATATAACTGAAGACATGTTGACCAATCACGGAATATTAAATTATAGAAAGTTGTTTAAATTTAACTCGTATATTACTTATAAACTGTAATGAAATTATATCATATTGTTATATAGCTGTTAGGTATAAGTTCCGAATTTTATATCAGAACTAAATTTTTACGAAAATTGCAAGTTGAAATAACGAAAAAAAGGCGCATTAAAATTATTAAAATAAATAATGAATTATTTATCTCTGTAGAGCCAGTTGCAAAGTGCAATTTATAAATTAACTAGCGCAAATCTGCAGAATTAGTGGAATTAATTTTATTAAACGTGACTACTCATTTCCGATTTTTAAATCGATCTTTCCCGCTGTCTATTGAACGTTAGTTCTTAAACTTTCCTCCCGAGACTGACTTAATCGCGTCGCTCGCGCGACAATCTTGCGCGCACAGAGGCGCCAGCTTTAAAGAAGATGAGGGCACGTGGAAGGGCAACGATGACGGCAAGGTCGTGAACAACCAGCCGCAGCGGGTGATGGACGACCGCAACGGTCTCGGGCCGCAGACCGGCTATATCGCCAAGATCACGAACGACGCGCGCGAGAGTGAGATGGAGGATAACATGGGCCAGGTGAACACGATGATCGGCAACCTGAGGAACATGGCGATTGACATGGGCAGCGAGCTCGGGAATCAGAATCAGCAGATTGACAGGATTAACCGCAAGGTGAGTAATAAAAATCGAGTAATGGCAGCACCGGCGTCCAAACGCTGCACCGCAGTCATCCGGCGTATATATTGGCATGGCTCTAAAAAAACTCACTCGGACGGCAATTTGCGCTCGTCGTATACTCGTCGACATACATATCGCGAGCCTTGATCGAGAGAACGGGTCGTCTTGGAGAGATCATTGGACTCGGAGCAAGAATAGAGCATTCAAAGCTTGGAGCTTCTACGGTTGTCACTGCACTCTTGCTCTGAATCCTTGATCTTAATTGATGAAAATTAGTAGATTGTTTGAAACTCGAAAAATTTACGGTGAAGATCGAAGGATAAAGAATTTCCTTGATCAGTTACGTTGTTAACGTTTAATGCAGAAGACTTGTACCTTTAATTCGCGAACGACGATCAGTTTGATAGATTAATAATATTTTTTTATATTCAAGACGCTTTACACAAATTTCATCAAGGTTGTAGGATTATCATTGAAACTGTAAGTCGGTTAAACCTAAAGTATCAAGCGATAACCTTCGAGACGTAATCCAGTATGTCGATGAGAATTGAGGTCCAATATACACCTGTGAATAGTGCTGCTAGCAATAGCGAATGGCTGTACTTCCGAAAACGTCCATGCTCAGATTTAGGTGAAACTTTGTGAATAGGTTCCTTTTAGATAAGAAACACATATACCAAAAGGATTTTTTGCGACTTTAAAGTTTAGCAACTTTTTTAACATTTTTAATTTGTTGGCTCCGCGCATACATTTTCCATGCGAAACAAACCAAAACAGCTCTCAAGTAATATAAACAAACATAAAGTCATACACAAAGTACAAATATATTAATTTGCTGCTTCTGCGTATACATTTTCCACGCGAAACGAGGTGCCGCGTAAGTTGACTTTCCACGCGTGGAAAGCTCACGCATGTACTTTGGAGGCACACTATGTGTCTAATAATAGTGGAGCCCCCCGTAGGGAGGAGGAACCTACTGCCTTCACGCATACACTTTTCACGCGAACCGAGCTTTACCCTCACCTCCCCCTGCTTTCGGGGGAGGTGCGGTAGACCCTCCCCACGCTTACGTGTGTACTGTTTATACACACACACAATTGAAGTATTATTTAAAAATTTATATTAACTTTCCACGCATGAAAAGTTTACGCATACACTTTTCACGCGAACCGAGGTT
>NW_020225293.1:0-11164 GCF_003070985.1 Temnothorax curvispinosus | reverse complement strand
TCGCTCTCTTTCTCTCTCTTTCTTACTGCTAATTCTGTGTATATTATTATACTATGTGATAGATTATATAAATTGATATCTCGAAAACTATATGCATCGTAGTTTATAACATTTCTGATTTTCTGAAGTTTCGCCAATTATGTTTATGTTATGACTTTGACGGGTATGACTTTATGGTTGTTTACATTACTTGAGAGCTGTTTTGGTTTGTTTCGCGTGGAAAATGTATGCGCGGAGGCAGCAAGTTAAAAATGTTGAAAAAGTTGGTAAACTTTGGAGTCGCAAAAAATCCTTTTGGTATATGTGTTTTTTATCCAAAAGGAACTTATTCACAAAGTTTCACCTAAATCTGAGCATGTTTTCGGAAGTTTCGCCGCGTTCTAAATTCCCGATCAATTAGTCTCTAAATCTTGAAATTAAACCTATTCTCAAATCTGTGACGTCATCAATTATATAGATATAAATCTAACGACATCTTTAATTGAATCGTAGGACATTGGATTTTCTGCAGAAAAATTAATTCTTAATTTAATAACTAATTTTTAATTGCTCGAACTAGTAATATGTACTTACTTAAATGGACATGTACAAAATGTAAATTTAATTAGTTATAATTATTGTTACGGTCTGAAAGATGATCAATGTGACTTCACTGTTTGCATATGTGTATTAGACTACTGTAGGATGAGCTAACACATGTCTCGAATATAAGTATATACGTGAATTTCTATGTCACAATGCACAAACTCAGAGCGATGCACATCACGTTCGTCATCACTTTCGCTTTCTTATGTGTCTTTCGTTCCTTCTTTCCTTCCTTCCGTGCTCCTTCTTTCCTTTTTTCCTTAATTCTTTTCTTTCTTCCTTCATTCTATCCTCTCTATTCTTATTATCACGTGATTCCAATCCGGGCAGGTCTCCGTTGTCGCCTTTCGCATCTTTTTTTCTACAAAGATGCCCAAAAAGCAACGTAATATGAGCTATGCCTAAATTTTTCGGTTTTCTTAACGCAATTTTCGGTAACGAACTTTAATCCTAAATGGTAAATATCTTAAAACATATTTGAATAACGAATAATAAAAGAAAAAACAAATTTGAAAACTTGGTTCTTTAAATGTTCTCTAAATACATAGGAATAGTTTCTCTTTGATCTGATTGTTCTTAAGGGGTAACTCTAGAGATTCGAAAAATAGAAGAATTTTTTATGGTTAAAAGAAAAAGTAAATAAAAAATCTATTTAAAGGACTTTATTGTACATATCTTAAAGTATATGAAACAATTTTTTATTTTTTAAATGGCGGCGCTGGAGCCTTGTAAACGTAAGCGTATTATTGCGGGAGGTGCTCCGGAGCTTGCAGCATAAGTGTCGCAAATTTTGACCTGTAACAAAAAACAAAAATTTTTCATAATCTGCATGATAATAGCTAGAGAAATACGTAGGGGATTTTTTAAATATTGCTATTTCTATGAAAAACAATATTTAAAAAATCCCCTACGAATTTCTCTAGCTATTATCATGCAGATTATGAAAAATTTTTGTTTTTTGTTCCAGATCATGCGGCAATATTATGCTGCAAGCCCCGGAGCACCTCTCGCAATAAAACGCTTACGTTTACAAGGCTCCAGCGCCGCCATTTAAAAAATAAAAAATTGTTTTATACACTTTAAAATATGTATAAAGTTCTTTAAGTAGATTTTTTATTTACTTTTTTTAACCACAAAAAATTCTTTTATTTTTGGGCCTGTAGAGTGGTGTTACCCATTAATTATATCGAGCTTTATCAGAAACATAGAGATCAGGTAACGAAATTTAAAAAAATTAAATAGGCGAGTCTGAGACACGCTTCTATTCTTTAGGATTAAAGTTCCCACATGATCGAAATTGCAATTTGTAAAAGGGCAATTTCAAGATCGATTCCAAGACTCCGTGAAATTCCAATCAATTTCGTTGCAACGCAAGATTGCATGCTCACGCACATGCATCGCACGATTTAGCCGTTTCACGATTCCCGCCCTCCCCCATGTCTTAAGTATCGCACCCTTATTCCACGGTTCTTTGCCGAAATTCTCCGGGCCAACCGCGCTACTGGTCGATCGTCCCTTCAGCACATGCTTTCTGTGTTCTTCTTGTACTTGCAATTACTGCACTACTCACGCGTCTAAACAAGCTTCGGATTTACCGCTCCTTCTCTTTCTATATTTTTTTCTATCTCTTTTTTACGAAAGTCTTTCTTACCGAGGAACTGTGGTACTTTCCATGAGTTTTCAACATGTCGTAAAAAAAATGTTTAATAGGACGATAAAAGACTTTTATTTTGATTCGAAGACAGAGAAGTGAAAAGTTTTACAATAAGATTACGGAAAAGAGTTGATACAATCGTTAATCAAATCTCTTTGTTTAATTATTGAGTTATATATTATTCAAATCAAAATAATATTTACATTAGAAAATGGGCAAGTTTGTTGCGAGTATACACTTTAAGTCCGAGTGTGTTATATTAGCTGAAGCTCTTCTTATACATTTCTTTCCGTTTTAAATCACGTCATTTAACACGATTGAATGTATTAACTTTTAATTAATACGATTAAACGTGTTAAATGACATAATTTAACACAGAAGAAACATGTAAAAAGAACTTTAGAATGACACAAATGTGTCATTTTTAGACGTTTATGCGTGTAAAAATAACACACTTGTATTGCAATGTAATGAAGTAAAATATAGCGATTTATTAACTTACAATTAGTGTTCAAACGACGTGACAATTCTTTAAATAAAAAATTCTTTAAATTCTTTTTTTCTTAAATAAGAACGGTTGAGAACTCGTGTTATCTCTAATTTTTTACCATAGTCCTCTTTAGTAGATCCTAGACAGAAAAGAGACAAAGTTTTCTGGCTATAAAACGCTCCTCGAACGATCAATATGTATTCATATTCATAACTTACGGTAATGATATTTTAATCATTAATTATCTGTCATTACCTATTGCAACGCGTTGCTATTGAACTTGCAATCGATCTTGTCATATGATACGTATTTACCGCATATGATACTCGCAACGTTTACATTAACCCAAATTAAACGCGCGAATCAATAATCGATATTCAATAGCAACATTTTCCCTTCAACCTTCAATATTTATTTAGACTAAATTTATGCAAAATTCTAAATTTATATTGAATTATTTTTTCTTCGCGCTTTCTACTTATTCCTTTTTCTTCTTATTAACAACTCTTCGCTATCTTTTCTGTCCTTTGCTGTTGAAATTAACTTTTTTTTTTGTGGTAACATCATTCTTTCAATAATATTACCGATATTGACGGCAAATATTGATTGTTTGAGGATCTTCGACATTTTAAAGGCCATACGTTTTAAAATATAAATGTAATTCCGAAAGAACATCTAATTTTCCATCCCTTATGTGTAATCTGTATAATTTTTATGTTAATTGGATAATGTCGAAAATATGTGGTCCGCACAAAGATTATTATATAATTATGGTCTTTAACGGGATGTCATAGTGGTGTACAATCTTGAACAGTCCACGATTAATGAATGAAAGGTTTAGAGACAAATCAGACGGGAAAAGGAAACAGGCGAGAGATATCAATCGAGTATAACTTTTCATTTTATTACCATCGGAATTCAAGTGCAGATTCCTTTTGAATGTAACGTCGCGTAAAATTTGTATATGATGTATCAGTTATCGATCGTATCGTTACATAATGATCAGCTAGCTGATGATTTTTCGTAAGCGACTAATACAGTGAGGCTCGCTACGATCTAATCGAGCGAGATGTAAAGCAAGGATACCGAACGGGGGTTGTGAATCTCGTGCGGAACTACAAAACCCGACGCGACGAGAGATTGTGCACCACTCGCCGGTGAACTTAAGCCGCACAACCGCTTATCACGCCCACACCCCACACACCTCTGTGACCGAAACCCGAACTGATAATCCGCAGGGCGAGTCGAATGAAACGAGGATAGCCGTGGCGAACCAACGTGCGCACGCCCTGCTCAAGTAAAATGCGTCTTCTGTCTGTCTCCATCCGTATCCGCCTCCTCCGAGCTCTACAAGTTGCATATCACAGAGACGCCGTTTCGAACAAAAAAAGAAAAGAGAAATGGAAATTATACCACGCGTACTCTTATGTGTATTATACGTAGGGAGGCCTGACATTCGGATCTCGGGGCTGGGATTATTCGAGGCGCGAGTGAAGGAATAGATGTTAAGGGGGAATGCCTACCTAGAAAGTTCGAAAAAATCGATTGTTCAATTTTTGCATTCCAAGCAAGGTGGAGGACTTATATCATAGACCTGGAATCGATGATTCTATGTAAGTTGAAAAATTTCGCGATTTATTCATTGCTCAATTTTCAAACGCGTTTTTCTCGAAACCATGTTAAAAATCGGTGACCAAAATATCTCGGCAACCGCTGAACCGATTAATTTAAAATTTCTAGTGGTTATTCTATACATAATTATCTAGTCTTTGTCGTAGGATTTTTTTTAAAGTGACTTAGTTTTTTTTATCGGCAAAATAAACCCGAATTTTTCTCTAAAAATCGCTATTTTAAATTCAAACGCCCGCCATTTTGTCAAAAATCGATATTTTCAAAAACCCCTACGTCAAAGACTAAATTATAGTGTCAATTTTAATAATCTTTTTGGTTTTTTTTATTCTGATGATTACAAATGAAATGGGAGTGGTCACCGCGGAGGACCTTTTTTTTTGCGGCAATCGACAGAACCCAAGAATACTCCGCCAATATTGAATATTTTTTAATAAAAAAAATTTAACATATTCTTAAAAGTGTGTACTTTCATGTAGAAAAAATACCAATACCATAATTCATATAGGTTTCCTTAAAAAAATTTACAAAAATTGCCTTTTTGTCGCGCTTCTAGGTAGGCATTCCCCTTAAGTGCTAAATTAAAATCCACGCGCTTAGGTATTAGTCATCGAATTGAATTATTTGAATGTTGATTTATCGAGTAGATTTAACGCATAGCATTGTATACGCGCGCGAATATTATATTATGCTCGATTTGCCGTGAGTTACGTCACCGTACATCCGACTATAATATTTAATTAATCAGAATGGCCGAGGGGATGATAATATTACAATTGGAACGTGATATCTAGCTGTCGAAACGTTTGGAATATATTGGATTATTCGAATATTCTCAGCTCTGCGAGTGAGTCCCCCGTCCATCATCCATTCCCTTTTTGCTATTTTCTCGTCGTTGCCTGGACACCAACCCGATCCGCAAGCAACCTATGCAACAACGGAAAACTACCACCACCAAATATAACTACCACTTCTACTTACTTCTATCACCATTACTAAGCTCTCCGTCGATATGTACGACGATATCTATACAGTGAACAGCCGCTCGATAGCCGCGATACACGAAAGAGCTTCTTCGTGGGAATGGCCGATCTGGTATTTGCATAGCCGGGATCGCGCGAGGAATATATCTTGCCAGTACTCTCGAAACTCGTAAATTCGCGAAAAATCTTTATTGAGTCAAATGCAACGATGGTCTCGGGGTTTGTTTTTTCTTGGTCAGAGAAAGATCGGCTCCAAATTTGTCAGAGAGAATTCGTCGCTATAATAAAATAAACTCGAAGTGCACTTCGTGCATCTCGAAGTCGATAGAAGGGAATTTGTCCTTTTAATAATTGCTGCAATTAATAATTAACTTAATTGCGATCTAATATTCCTAAATTTTATTCTTCATTGTCTGAAGAATAATCCTGGACGATTTATAAATTATCTCTCGAGGGATATTTTATTTCGACAAGGAGAAACGTGATATACTTATGTATCGTGGCTATCGCAAGCGGTAAGAGCATCGCACTGGGATGTGTCATCGCTTCCCATTGTTATAACACATGTTGTTACAAGACCCATCACACGTGCTGTCATTCTCGTTGTGATTGTGTCACGAACGGGCGTCATCGTCGCTGTCGCCGACGGCTCCTGGATACTCGCCGCGGCCATGTTGGAATGTAACGTCAGAAGTGAGAAATGTCACGTTGAAAATTCTTGCATGGTATTTTCAAATAAACAGATATTTGCTTAAAATAACACTACAGATCACTTCAGTACATTTCAAAAATACTCCGAGCTGGATCCCTTTCTCTTGACAGTTATTAAACAACCGTAAAACGAATGTGATACGATGCGGGATTATGCGCAGGTGCATGACTAGGTTTCGTATTACATTCATTTTGCTGCTGTTTATTAATTGTCAAGGAAAAGGGATAGACCTACCCTAATCTCGGAGTATTTTCAAAGTGTGCTGAAGTGATCTGAAGTGTTGTTTTAAGCAAATACCTTTTTATTTGGAAATGACATACAAGAATACTCAACGTGTCAATTCTCAACATTTCTCGCTTTTGACGTCACAGTCTCGCAAGATGTCGGGAAAGAGCCCAGTAGTGCGATTCTCGTTATGCGTCGTTATGTTCTCATAACGACAGTTGCGCAGCTTTTTTATTATATAGTATACCTACGCAACTGTCGTTATAAAATAAACGCACATAACGACAGCATAACGAGTTACAGAATCGCACTACATGAGCCTTAATTCTTTTGAACTCCCGGTATCGGGACCGCACCGTTCTCTGTCAGTCGCTTTCGCTCCGATGTTCCCCGAGGTTGATCAGGTTAACACGCTTGACACGTCGCGAAAAAGCAGAAATTTTATCCCGACGGTTTGCGCGGAGCCGCACGACTCAAGTTGATATGTTCGCGACCGTATCGACTATTAGCCGTGTACGGTGTACGCAGGGAGAAATGAGCCTGAGAAATGAGCTTCGGGATTCTTGGAGAATTTCTGACACGTAGTCTTCCTGAAATCGCGCACGAATGGAAAGAGATTTTGCGGCGGAAACTTAACGCTTGTTTGACGCGTGAAAATAAATCTCGCTATAATGACGGACGGTGTTTGCCGTAAATAATTTCAAAATAATCTGCGATGAATTTATGAGACTATTTATAAAAATTTATCAAAAGAATTACGCCGATTATAAAAGGGATATTAAAACAATACCTACTCACAATTTTATTTTAAGTTTTTATTTCTCAAAAATAAAAGTTTCAAATGTTTTATCTGATAAGCGGTTTCGACGGAGTAAACTTATTTGCTAAACTAAAAAGATGCTCTACTGGCACCGACGATGACAGGGATGTATGTATTATATTTAAGAAAAATATTTTTAATATTTGGAAAATTTATAAGAGAGATTGGAGGTGCTTCGATTTAGATTCCAAATACGAAAGTGCTTCAATGTTATCACTAATAATAATAATTGTTTGCATATTATTCTCTTTTTTTTAACATTGCGGAAGAAATCTTCCTCTCTGTTACTACTAGAAGTTAATCTGTTTTTCGAGTATCATGACATTCTTACAGTATAAATAATTTACTTCTTTCAAAAATAGGTCTTTACACAACTTTATGCATTCTGGATCGAATTTAATTTAAACGGCGGTAAAAAGTGACAGAAAGAATAAAAATCCTACTACATTAAATAATTTTTAGATAAAGATAACATTCCAGCAAACACAGAATACACCGAGTGCGCAATTTGCTATCAAATTGCGCACTCGGTGTTTTCTGTGTTTGTTGGGATGATTTTTTAATCTAAGATGAAGATGAATATATTTTGTATTTTTTTCGTGTAAATAAGATAATACATGATTCTATTTCTTTATCTAGATGATCATCTGGATAATTTTATCTAGATACTGGCAAACACTGAATGATGAATTATCCGATGTTATCTTTTTTGTTAGCAAGATAGGAAAATATCGAATAAATTCGCAGCTGAAACGGAAATATCAACTAGCAAACGCGTCTCGCTGTCGCTGCTTCGGTGTGGCGGAATAGAAATCAATTTGTCATTATAGCGAAGTAATTTTCGAATGAGATTCTTCTTAACAAGCTTTTTTTTATTCGTCCCCGGCGTGTAACACGAAATTCACTGCGTCAGCGCAAAAAGGCTCCGCAGAACATTTCATCAAATTGACATCCCCGCAATCGACCCCCGTTTCTTCGCGCGCTAACGAAAACGCATCGACGTTACGAGCGACAAATTTTCCAAGAATCTCTCAGTTGTCGTAAAATCCTCAAGAGAAATAACGATTCCGCAGCGTTAAGCTGTTCCAATCCCTGGAAGAGCTTCGATCCGCATCGTCGATCGACCCTCGTCGTTCGCAGCTTGCATATATGACAATGCGTTCTTGTTTTTTCTTGTTCTTTGACACGCAGGGTGAATCAAACGAGACGAGGATACAGGTGGCCAACGAGCGAGCCCATCAACTACTCAAGTAAGCGGCCACACTCTCTGTCGACTATCCGCGCCCCGTCGGCCGCCACGAGCGTCACCACCATCACCCTCCACCACCACCAACAACAACAACAACAACAACAACAACAACAACACAATAGCAACAACAACAACATCGACACCAACAACAATCAGCACAATTACATTCGACAGTCTACTCGATCGTTTACTCGCGATCTATAATCGCGTTACGTCTGTTAGAACGTTGTTTTTTCGTTCATCTTCACCGATACCGAGTACCGGCCGGTACTTTTCGAGCTCGGTATCGTCAGAATATGTAATACTTAATGAAAATACTTAACCCTAAACTTGACTGAGTGGATTCTGTAAACTATAATTCTCAGAATTTCGTAATGTCCTTTTTCGTTCGTAATAAGAGATCGTTTGAATCACGCGTCACATCGCCATAGGCGTCTAAAAATCATCGCGACGATATGTAAAGGGACTTGGGATCTTTGGGACGTTTTTCGGATTTTTGGCACAGTTTCTTAAGCTATATTATATTAAATTATAATACACTCCGCGAACGATAATGCCGAGAAAATCGACGTGAAAGAAAAATAAACGCTGAATTGGTTGTCGGTGAACTGGTGAGTATCTGCTCTGCATTTCCTTCGTATAACGAAATTTTTTTACTTTCTTAGCTTTCGCAAGTTTAGGGTTAATATACGAAGCAAATTCGCACGTTACAAATTCGGAGATTCTGACTTTCGGCTTCAGATCTGACCGTACAAGTCCGGTTCCTCATTTAGCGTCGAAAACATCTAATTTAATTTTCCATCTTTAACCTTACTAATTCACATTTTGCAACTAAAAATTAGATTTAATCTCCGAGACGGGCTTTTTGTCTTTACAATGGCAATAATCCGCCGATGCAGAGCTTCGAAGATTCGAGGCGAATGTTTCGAGGCATTTAGATGTGGCTAATCGGTCATCAAAGCTGGATTAAAAACGGATCTCTAACTTAAGATTAACGGAACAGTCTTATTGTACCGATCACAACGAAGAAGCCGATGAAATCTTTTTCTAGCATGGCAAAAGCGTCGAGTTATCGCGTAGTTTAAAAAACGGAAAAAACGCTAAAATCCAATCTCCGGTTCGGGAACGAACAGCTTCGTTCTCTATGCCGGCAGAGTTAGCGCGTTGAACGATGGAACTTAAATAAAAATTAATACACGCGCGCACACACACACACACACACACACACACACACACATATATATATATATATATATCTTTCGTTAGTCACACACACGTACATACACGTACACATACCGGGAAGATTAAATGCACGAAAAATTGCAGCAATTAATTCAATTCTCTCGGTTTAATCGACTCTAGACAGTAGGACGGGATTGTATCGAAAGCGCAAGAAACAAACGGAGGGGAAAAAAGAGAAAGGAACAAGATAATAGTACAAAAATTATTACACTTATCTCCCGTTTAGAAAAAACATTTCGAGTACAAGCTTTATTTATTTGTCTCATCGTATATTGCCGCTCTCCGCGATTACAATTTGCACTCGAGGATCACCCTCGAAGCGTGTCAACGATCCTGTCTACAAACGAAAGAAGCAACATCCTAATCTCCCTCTCCCTCGAGTCTCCCCCGAAACACAAGGGGGGACCCTGCGTTGTTTTCCCCCTTGATCGATTACGCGTATTCCCGAGGTCAGTATTGAGTAATTTCGAGAGCGTTTTGCGAATTTCGCCGGGTGTTCACGTACGATAAGTACGCGAAGAGATCACGGCGACACTTGGAGGAGGAAGGGAGCGGAATCACGAACGCGAAGGACGAGGAAGCAGGATGAGAGAGAAGAAGAAGAAGGACAAGTAGAAAAAGAAGAAGCAGAAGACTTATATGACGAGATCGAAGCAACGAAGATAACGCATTCAGCCACGTTGATTATTAGGAGTCAGTTGAAGCTGCAGATAAAGCGAGGTCTTCTTTCGTCGTTTTTTTTTTAAAGCTCGACTCGCATTCGACAGCTCGTAGAACGTAGGTGTTATCTCCCTTAACCCTCCCTTGCCTCTATCCAATCCAGCTCACCCGCCCTGTCCCTTAATTCTCCCCTTTTGCGCCAATCGCGCCGAGATCACAGTAAGGTTTAACTCCAAAGAAAGATTGTACATTACTGTATTTACACGAGGGCGACGTACCTACCTTGTTAAATCATACGATGAGGAGAGGAGGTCGGTAGAGAAACCTGACGCAGCTCGAGAATTGACATCCGTCGGTGATCCTGAACAACCTGGATCACTCATGATCCTGGAGTGAACCTTCGTGAACCTTACTAAAACAGCTAGAGATAGCGAGAGGTTCTCACGTAGTGAATTTCTTATTGGTATCGCGACAATTTTTAAGAGGTACGCCAGGGCCGGGGTAGAGTAATTCATCGATATAGTTTTGTAAATTTGCTAGTCCACCAATTTGTCACAAATTACGAGATCCGAGTATCGAAGTTTTTTGCACCTATCGCGACTTTTCCTCCTTTTTAGCGCGCTGTGCACTTTTGAGATGCCAAGAGAGCAGACAATAGCCAACGGGTGTCGATCTCAAGCGGCGCGGCTAGTAAGGATCGAGCACAAATAACTGGCGTAGCCTTTTCGATTTCGCTTGTCCTTTGCTTTCTCTCGGAGAGGGAAAAAATGCCCTTTGAACGCTTCGTCGAACGAATGTGTTACAAGAGGAGTGAAAGGGTTCGTATGAATTCCGAGAATGAGAGAGAGAGAGAGAGAGAGAGAGAGAGAGAGAGATTGTGCTACGACGCGAGATTATTAGGCGTATAGTGATCAC